>NC_030384.2:0-300000 GCF_001625215.2 Daucus carota subsp. sativus | reverse complement strand
GAAGATCCATCTGAGTCACTAAAGTTTGATAATTATCCTGACTCAGACTCGGATGATGACGATGAATAACCTGATGCTGCAACTAGTAATGAGACTAACAATGCTGATATTGATCCAGGTATTGGTGGAGAAAACAATGGAAACACTGTGGACTCTACTAATGCTAGTGGTGGATCATCTAGTCAACCTGGCAGCAACTCAGGGGGAGATGGTGGATCAACTGGTCAAACACAGCATCACAATGATAATTTTGGCGAATCATCAAGATTATATCTTCCAAGGGAGATGATCTGGAGTAGAGATCATCCCTTTGAACTAATCATTGGTGATCCAGATGTTGGTGTTTAGACTAGGAGTGCAACTCAGAATGAATGTCTATATTTGGGTTTTCTATATCAGGAAAAACCGAAGAAAATTGAAGATGCACTAGCCGATCCGGAATGGGTTCTTTCCATGCAAGAAGAGCTCAATCATTTCGAGAGACAAGAAGTCTGGGCCATGGTTCCAAGACCAAAGATAAAGTCTGTTATTGGAATTAGATGGGTCTACCAGAATAAGCTTGATGGTGATGACATTGTTGTACGGAACAAAGCCAGACTGGTTGCTAAAGGTTACTCCCAAGAAGAGGGAATTGATTATGATGAAACCTACGCTCCAGTTGCACGTCTTGAGGCGATCAGAATTTTTTCTTGCATTTGTTGCACATTCCAACTTTAAATTCTATCGTATGGATGTGAAAAGTGCATTTCTGAATGGAAAGCTTGAAGAAGAAGTATATCTAGAACAGCCCCTGGCTTTTATAAAATCTAGAATTTGTTGATTTTGCGTACTTCTTGTTTAAAGCTGTTTATGGCCTCAAGCAGTCGCCAAGAACCTGGTATCACACACTCTCTGAGTTTTTAATTGGAAACAATTTCATTAGTGGTGTCATAGACAAAACTCTCTTTCACAAATTGCATGATAATAATATGATATTTGTTCAAGTATATGTTGATGATATTATATTTTGTTCTACTAACGATAACTCGTGCAAGAGATTTGCTAAGTTAATGCAGAGTAACTATGAGATGAGTATGATGGGTGAACTGTCATTCTTTCTTGGTCTTCAAGTAAGTCATAAAGATGATGGGATCTTCATTTGCCAATAAAAATATGTCAGAGATCTTCTGAAGAAATAATATCTAGAAGACTCTTCACCGTCAAAGACACCAATGACCACTGCCACTAAGCTTGAACAGGACAAATCTGGTAAGAAAGTTGATATTTCAAGCAATAGAGGTATGATTGGCTCATTACTCTATCTCACTGCTAGTAGACCTGATATAATGTTTGCAACATGTTTATGTGCAAGGTTCCTGAGTGATGCTAAAGAGTCACATCTTATAGATGTTGAAAGAATTTTTAGATATCTTAAGGGTACACCTATTTTAGGTATCTGGTACCCTAAGAATACTGGTTTTGACCTAACAGGCTATACAGATCTGATTATGCAGGATCACATAGACAGGAAAAAAACTTCTGGAAGCTGTCAGTTTCTAGGACGACGGTTGGTTTCCTGGTACAGCAAGAAACAACACTCAGTATCTACCTCGAAAGCGGAAGCAGAATATATTGCGGCAGGTAGCTGTTGTGCTCAGATCTTATGGATTAGGAAAATTCCCTATATTTTGTGATGATACAAGTGCGATAGCCATTTCCAACAATCTTGTACAATATTCCAGAACCAAGCACATTGACATAAGGTATCATACTATTAGAGAACATGTCATGAATAGAACTATGGTGTTACACTTTGTACCATCAGCTGATCAGATTGCTGACATCTTCACTAAACCACTTGATAAATCCACTTTCTCGAGATTGGTTTGTGAACTTGGCATGTTAAACATGACATGAGCTCTTGTAAATAGTTTTTATGTTTATGTTTAATTCCATTTTAATTTTGTTGCATGCTTGTAAAGTATTTCTTATTGGTATCTATGTTGTGAATACTAATATTGTGAATATTTCTGTGGTTGGTAAATATTTAAGTAATTGACGGTTGCAATAACTTTGTCGTCCATATCAGGGATAGACACTGGAACTGCAGGTTCTTTATTGAACCAAGTGCCTTCATAGGCATACGAGGGAAACTTGGACACGTTGCCATCTAAAACGTCCTTGTCTACCCTCCCGGAAGGAATATTTCTGGATCCCCAACGGGATCTTTCACCCTTGTAGGTGAAAGGCAATCTACTCTGGTAGAGGATTCTTCTAAGGATCAAGTGCCTTAACAGGTATCTGAGGGAAACATAGGTTTCATGCCATTTAAAGGCCTATTGTCTACCCTCCCAGAATCAAACTCTGGATCCTTTAAAGGATTTACTACTTTCTGAAAGTAGTTGGCAACTTGTGGACTATGACTTGGATTTATCCGACGAGTCTACGAGGATCGGGAATTACGAACTCCCATTGCACCACCAATGACCTTCCATGAGGAGGAAAAGGTGATCTTAATTGCAGGTACATCACACCATCTATGGAAGCTCAGGATTTGTGTGGTGTGAAACACTTACAGAACTTGTGAGTGACACCTTTACCTATAAACTGAGAGATATTTTGAGTGTCGAGTGATACACCTGCAGAATGTTTTTGTGAGACACCCACTGTTTACCAAATTTAAGCCTTATTGTTCAAAATTGGTATCTATAATGTTTTATCTAAGTGGATGCTTACTATGGTTACTTTTCTACTGGATGCACCTTCTACGAAGCCCTGTCTTCTTCATACTGGATTCTGTCATTCAATGTTTTATCTAATCAGTTGGTATCATTATTGATAACAATTGAGGATTCCTCAACTAAGGGGGAGAATGTTCAATGATGTTAAAGGGGAGAATGTTCTGGAGAATATTCTATGATCCATGCTCTAAGGGGAAGAATGTTTTATGCCTCACTTAGGGGGAGTGTAGAGTCACATAGGGGAAGAATAATATTTCCAGAACCCATGGAAGGAGAATATCAAGGAGAATATCAATGTTCTAATCTATCATCTAAGGGGGAGAATATTATGAACATATGAGGGAGAAGATTAAGGGAGAATTACATGTTATATCTTGGAAGGAGATTGCAAGGTCTCTGGGGAGATTTAAAGGTCTTAAGAGATTGAAAGGTATTCCAGAAGAAGTAGCTGTCTGAAGAAAAATGGAGACTGGTACAATGTTATATGTATTACCAGAAACCATCTACTATGTACATTTTAATGTTTTATGTTTCTCTTATCAACTGGGATTGTTTCCTAATAGGTTGAGTTGGTATTAATGTTTATTGAGTCATAGAAAGTTGTTAGTTGAGTTATCCTCATCAGAATTTGTGTGTTAATGTTCAACAAACAAATAGGGGGAGATTGAAAGGCCTTATTCAAAGGTATATGTCTAATCCTATTTTGTACAACCAGTGATAACTCAACTAGTGTCTGATAACCACTCAACTTGGAATCGTCTCTGATAAGTTATGTCAGTAGATAGTAGATAGTTTAGTTGGAATCAGTTCAAGAAAGTCTAGTAGATACAAGAGTCAGAATGTCAGAAGAATTCCAAGATATCAGCTACAAGCCACTGGAAGAAGTTCATTCCATATGATCAAGCCTCAGTGTCAAATAAACTGTGTAGCAGTTCAAGGAGTTCGGAAGGTATGAAGATTCAAGTATTTATTTCATCATAGATTCCATATGTGTACTTAAATGAAGAAGAACTTGAAGACAAAGATTCGAAGACCCGACCACAGCTCAAATGTTTAATTGATGGAGAATATTCAATTTAGTTAGGCAAAGATGAACCAGACAGTACATTTGTGTGCCAGCTATTTATATTGAATATTTAACATCAAAGGAAGGTGGTCGTTCAAGCCGTGTGA
Source organism: Daucus carota subsp. sativus (assembly GCF_001625215.2). Classification (NCBI taxonomy): domain Eukaryota; kingdom Viridiplantae; phylum Streptophyta; class Magnoliopsida; order Apiales; family Apiaceae; genus Daucus; species Daucus carota. The sequence goes on along the minus strand of NC_030384.2, from coordinate 296,107 downwards.
TGTTCAAGACGAAGGCTCAAGACATTTGCTTTCTGGAATATAGAGTTTTTAATTAATTCTTTGTTAAATAATTAATCTCTATTAATTTATTTAGTTGTTAAATTAATTCAATTAGAATTAATTTGATAATTAAGTTTATTAATAAGTTAATTGATTTAGAATTAATTTACAAAAAGAAAGCAAAAGAAAGAAGGCCAAAAGGAAGGACAAGGAGACCGCCGCTCAGACCTGTCTAGCTATGGGAAAAAGAATTATCACCAACGCAATGGAGTGTGATATATTCTTAATGCTGGAAACCCGGTTGGAATTGATTTATATTTTTCAAAGCAAAAGGGATCCGGTTCCAGACCCACAGGAGACCGAATCTTAGACTTGTCTGACTATGAGGAAAGAGAATTATCACCAACCCTATGGAAAGTGATATAATCTTAAAGCTGGAACCCCGGATGGAATTAAAATATTATTTGCAAGGCAAAAGGAGTCCGGTTCCTGGCCCTCTAGAGACCGCAGCTTGGACCGTAAAGATTTATTTATATTAATAAATATTTTAATTAATTAGAAAATTATATTTATAAATGTCTAATAATATTAGATATTTATTTATATAATTTCTGGATTAAATTAAATATTTATTAATTAAAGATTATAAGCTGTGCGGGATTAAAAGCAGTTCTAAGGGCTGGCTGAAGGACGAAAGTTTATAAACTAGCGTACTGCCGAATGTTGAATGAAGCGCAAGACAATTCAAATGTTTGTAAGACAATCAGATTGTCTTACCTTGTGACTTGATTGTCTTGCCCCCTTTGATATTTGTCTTGCCCATGGAGAATTGTCTTGCCCTTCTTTATAATTGTCTTTCTGGCTTGTTTTAGGCTTGTTAGGCAATCCAGGATTGTCTTCCCTTGCCTTGTAATTGTCTTGCCCTTCTTGTTTTGTCTTTGCAAGCTTATCTGTCTTGTCTTTTATTTGTCTTACAAGTACAAATGGTTGCCTATATATATGGCACTCCATTCTTCATTTCAAATGTTCATTCTCTTTGATTTCAAAGCATTGTTAAGCTTTCAAGTTGTTCGTAACTTGCTTGTTGTATCCACAGTTTTCTGTGCTTTGATCACTCGGTTGTTTTAACCACTAATCTAGAATACATCCTGTCGAATTTATTCTACAAACATTAGTGGACATTAAAACTGAACCATATTAATTTAATAACGACTTTCAAGTTTAAATAACTTTTTACTTGAACCTTGTTTATTTAATTAATTAAAATCTGATTATCCTGTTTTATCCAAATCAGATTTATTCCGCGCGAATTTTTGTGACGATTGTATTCAACCCCCCCCCCTTCTACAATCGTATCGGGACCTAACACACTTGATAGGAAACAATGTGACAACCGATGCCAAATTAGCTACCCTAACTAGGAGACTCGAAGCTTTAGAAACCAGTAAATCTCCCCCACAAATGTCCATGTTCCCTAATTACAATTTTCAAAATCCCGGAACCCAACCTTCGCACGAACTTGAACAAGTAAATGCGATGTTCCAAAATCCTAGGAATGATGCATTTGCACCTACTTACAATCCCGGGTGGAAGAATCACCCGAATTTCTCGTGGACCCAAGGTCAAAATTTTCAACCTCCACAACCAAATTTTCAAAGGCCCACTCCCAATTCTTTTCCTAACCGTCAAAATCTGAGTCAAGCTCCGTTAAATCCTCCCGGGTTTAATGATTCAGATAAAAGACTTAACTCCTTAGAGAAAAGCATTGAGGCTTTAGTTAAATCGCAAACTAATTTGACTCAATCACAACAAACTTTCATGACAACCCTAACCCAAGATAGGCAACTTTTGCATTCTAATGTGCAAGCCGTTTCTAAGTTAGAGGCCCAATTGAGCCAATTAGCTAGCACGTTGTGTGAACGCGAGAAAAACAAATTCCCAAGTCAACCCGAGGTCAATCCTAAGTTTCCTCTCAATCAAAGACCTCACGAGAATGTTAATGCGATTATTTCTCTAAGGTTAGGAAACCAAGTAGATAACAAAGTAGATGAACACATGAATGAAAATGAGGAGTCGATTCGTAAACCAAATCTTTCTTTGTCTAGCACTAATCATGATAAGCCCGAATGTTCTCGAATCCGTGAGTCCATGAGTGAACCTAGTCCTGGGCCCATTTCTCAAAAGCCCAACGAAGAAGTTTACAAGCCAAGGGTTCCTTACCCGCAAAGACTCATTCGCCCTAAACAATCGGCCCAAATGGAACAAATTCTAGAGGTTTTTAAACAAGTCAAGATAAACATTCCTCTTTTAGATGCCATTCAACAAATTCCTTCTTATGCCAAGTGTCTAAAAGATTTATGTACCCATAAGAGAACCACTCATGTTCCAAAGAAAGCCTTTTTGACCTCACAAGTTAGCTCGATTCTCTCTAATCAAATTCCCGTGAAATATAAGGACCCCGGTTGTCCTACAATTTCTTGTGTCATAGGCGATAAATTTGTAGACAAAGCTTTACTTGATTTAGGAGCGAGTGTGAATCTTCTTCCTTTCTCGGTCTACCAAGCCCTAGGTTTAGGGGATCTCAAGACCACCAATATGACCCTTCAACTTGCCGATCGTTCTATAAAAATGCCAAAGGGGATTATTGAGGATGTGTTAATCAAAATCGGTGATTTTATCTTTCCCGTTGACTTTGTTGTTCTCGAGACTCAACCAGTCTCGAATCCTAAGAACCAAATTCCTATCATTTTAGGACGACCTTTTCTTGCTACATCCAATGCCTTAATCAATTGTAGGAATGGTTCAATGAAACTCACTTTTGGAAACATGACCATAGACTTAAACATTTTCAATGTAGGAAAACAACCCAATGAGCTTTATGACCTACCTATAGGGGTTAATGTGGTCAACAAGTTTGTCACATGGTCTAGTTTCGAGGATAGTGAGATTGAGTCTCTTTTGAATGAGGATTTCAAAGTCAACCATGAGAATAATAGGGAATATCATGAGTCTTTGAGAGAGTTAACCTCGGAGGAGTTGTTAGGAGAATTGAACGACATTTGTTCAAAATGGGAGACTCCACCCGAGATTGTTAGTGTGAGCCCTAGGCCCGATTTTGAGAGTCATGTGGGTGAATCACCGACATTTGACTCGTTGTTCCATCATTCGCATAGTGCCTTAGGAAAAGATGAAAACGTTTCCTACATCATTCCTAGTGATTCATACCATGACCAACATTTCATAGTCTCTAATTTGCTTGATAATAAAGAAGCATTAAGTTGGTTTAGAGAGAACATTAGTGATACTCGTCCAATAGGAGTAAACGATGGTCACATGCTAGAAAAAGTCTTTGTGCCTAAAAATTTTCGTACACATTTTGACTCTTTCTCGAAGCTTCCTCCCATCTTTCCTGCCGGAATTGGCTGATTTGCTTCCGTCTTCGAACCTTCCCCCATGAAGTTCAGGTATGGGGAAGAAAATGTGTAAGTGCGTGGGTCGTGTATTTGTTTTAGTGGTTAATAAAAATCCCCTTTATCTCTTATTCAGGTATTTTTCCTCTTGACTCTCTTATTTCAATTCTCTATTTTGCATACATTGAGGACAATGCATGATTTAGGTATGGGGAGGGATTTAGTGTAATTCTTAAAATATGAAAAACCCTAAAAAATGAAAAATTAGAAAAATCCAAAATTAGAGATACTTTAAGCTAAGTTGTCTTTCCCTCACTTAAACTTTAGGAGTAGTTGGTGTTAGCAAGTTTTCGAAAATTATATATGTAGTGTCTTTTAGATAATTTGAACATAGTTGAGTAAGGTTGTCTTTATGAAGCTTGTATCGACCGATTTGTACTCGTAATTCCAAGATGGCACACACTTTTGCACGAGACTTCTGATGGAGAGATTGTCTAGTGATATTATTCGATACTTGAGAGAGAACCCACATGTTGAAACAATGTCGAATCGAACCTTTGCGAATAAAAAAAATGAGAAGAAGAGAAAAAAAAAAGATAGAAAAAGAAAAGGAATAACTACTTCAATACCCATTGTTCTTTATAGACAAAATCTTTAGATAAATGGGCAAAAGTAGAATGGCTAGTCTCGTTTTGTGGCCTTTGTTACTCGAGCAATTAAGTCCGTAGGGGGATTTCAAAACCTAGTGCCCTAAGACCGTTTGGTTTGGGAGTCACTGACCTAAAGCTCGTTACATAGGTAACATTGTTTGCCTAAGAAAACGGACAAAATAAAGTCAATGCAAAAAAAATGAAAAAAAGAAAAGGAAGAATAAGAGTTTGTGAAGTTTGGCTAGATATTTGTTTCGATAGAGATTGGGTCAGTTCAAAATTGGTTGAAAAAGAGAAAGTGTTCTTAGACAATTAGGATCCATCAAAGGCCTTAAATTACTTACACTCCTTGGATTTCTAGTAAATCTTTGTGTCGATTCAAGTAGATTAGAGACGACTGTATCTTGATTATTAGTAGAAGAGTCTTTGAGTCGTATTTTCTTAAAAACGCTTTTTGTTAACACCAACGAAATTAGAGTAGAGTCGAGTAGACACTTGCTAGAATGTCTCGAAGATTTTATGGGTATATCTTCTGAAAACCCTAAGGAGACAAAACTCCTCTTGTAGAGATCATCTATGAGTTTAACGGGTTGGTGAACCTAAAATCACCCGTCACGCCTACGAAAAGGAGCCTAGGAATCGCATCTAGTTTTCTTAGTTTATTTTCTTTCTTTTGATTTTTACTCGAGGACGAGCAAAATATAGGTATGGGAAAGTTTGATAAGTGCATATTTTTGTATATTTTAAATGCCTAATTATTGCTTGTTCTCACTTATTTATTTGTTTATTTGTCTTTTTTTAGGAAAATTGCAAAAGCTTGAAGAAATAAAAGAATAAAGCAAAAAGGAGAAAAAGATGGGAAGAAAAGGATCATAGGGGAATATTCTCAAGGAAGCATCTAGATGGGACACCTACACCCCCCTCTACCCTAATTTCCCCCTATAAATACACATCTCCCCATCATGTTTTAACCTACCTAGGATTTCCTATTTTTAGTAGCCTCTCTTTTATGTAGTAGATCTAGTAGTAGCACTCTAAATTTGTAAACACTTTTATTATATCAATACAAGTATTCATTTTTGTTCTTAAATCTTGCTCTTTACTTTTACTTCTAGGCTATGAAATCTTTCTCTAACCACATGAGACTCAAAATTACTTGTGGATTGAAAGGAGCCTAATTATATGTTTTAAGCTTGCATTTTTTAGTATTTAGATTGAGCCCCTTTTAATTCTCAATATTATTAGTGGGTTCAATGGTTTAGTATTCTAGATTTTGATTTTAGCTTGTAGTTTGATGGGGTTTTGTTAGATACATGGTAGATAAGCTAGTTTTGAAGTTTTGTTTGATTTCGGTTTTGTTAGATACATGGTAGATAAGCTAGTTTTGAAGTTTTGTTTAATTTGGAGTTAGTTTGGTAGGATTTGGTATTGTTTTTGTTCTTGGTTTTGGTATTTTTGGGGTCTTTTTAGTGTAAATTTTAGTTTATGATTTTGAGTTGAGGTTAGTGGGTTTATGTTGGAAATATTATGTTTAGGCTAGATTTAAAATTTGGTGTAGTTTGGAGTTCATTTGGTTTGATTTGAGTCTTGTTTTGGTCAAAAATGAGTAGTTTAAGGGTTTTTTAGTGTAGAATTTATTGTTGAATTTGGTTTAGAGGTTAGTGGGCTTTTATTTGTTATATTTGGAATAGCTAGATTTTCCGGCAAAATCAATTTTCCGGCAAAATCAATTTTCCGGCGAGATTTAAGCTATTCCGGGCACTTCCATATTTTCCGGCGAAAAACTCTGGTCGCGACCACTGGTTGTTTTGTATTTACTTTCGTTTTCACATATCCTGTTCGTTATGTTTCTGTTGATTACCACGTGATTACTTGTGTTCACGCGCAAGCCAGCTTTCTTTTCTTTTTTGTTTTATTTCATTTTATTTGTTTTGTTTTTTTTCTTTCCGTTTTGCGCGACCACCTCGATTTCACTGTCTTCATTTTTGTTCATTAATTAAGTACGCATGTTTTACGAACCCCTTGTAACCAGTAGTTGAACATTAATCTCGATTTTCTTTAATTAGTATTTAAAAAATTTAGCTTGATGGTATTTACTTATTGTTAATTTAAATTTTAGATTATAAAGTTTTTTTTTTTTTTTTTTGCTAAATTTTTAAAAGGGGTGCAACACGAGGACTTCCCAGGGGTCACCCATCCTAGTACTACTCTCGCCCAAGCACGCTTAACTTCGGAGTTCTGATGGGATCCGGTGCATTAGTGCTGGTCTAATTACTCTCCAAATTAATTTGGTCTAATTCGATTAAGTTAGAAATTAAGGTTTTTTGCGAAAATAAATTTAGTCCTTGGAACGAATCTTATATTACTAAAACGGGATCGTGCACTTGCGATCAATTTCAAAATCCTTATTTTGAGCACATCACTACCCTCATATAAAGGTTGTTGAGCATCAGCTACAAACCGCTTGAATTCATACGAATCTTTATCGTAATTATCAGCCCCCGAATTATTATATGCTGCTTCGCAAACACCAAAGGCTTCCGTCAGATCAGGATTAGGATCAGGAGCCTGTTTGGTATAAGAAGCAACAGTTGACCTAGAAGTAGTGTTAGATTCCCTATGCCAAATCCATTTAATGTAACCCAAGCTAAACCCATTCTCATACAGATGACCCCTAATAACTTTTACTGATAACTTTTTGAAATTACCGCAGCGTGAACATGGACAAGTTATGCTCTTAGGATCTTCACTATTATCTTCAGCATAAATCAAAAAATTTTCAACCCCGATTTCATAGTCTAATGTGTCCATGTCTTTTCCGATCCATGTTTTATCCATATGGTGTTCCATTTATAAAGGACCTACCTAATTGTCATTACGAAAATATAATTAAATACGGGTTTCACACACACACACACACACATATAAGCTCATGCTATAATAACATACGTTAATTTAACTACCTAAAAGAGTGAAAATATGCTACCATAAAGGTTAATTACACTATAATCGGGTAAGAATACACTGTAATGAATCATTCAAAACATTCAAGGATAACAAATTGCAAGCATTATACAAAATCCAAACAGTGTGCATTCTTAATCGAACAGAAATTAACTTTCAGTGAGTAAGCAAATTGCAAGCATTAAAATTACAACTTTAACTTTCATACTCTATAAAAAATTTAAAATAACAGTTGTGCATAATAAATCCAAACTCCAACAAAAAACAACATCTAAGTATAAAAACAAAGAACAAAAAATTGAAAGTAAAATCAAAATTTGAGAATGGGTATAAAAATAAAGTACCACTCGAACCACTCGAACAAATCCAAAGGCAGACTCGAACCCAAATGAAATCTGAGTTGTAAATCGAACCTTGAAGCCCAAAAATTGAAAGCTCTAACCTTTAATCCCTGAAATCCAAGCTTAATCGAACAAAACACAAGGAGAAAAAAGGGAAATAAGTTAGAACCAATCCAAACCATAACTCGAACCAATCAAAACGAGACTGGAACCCAAATGAACTCCGAGTTGTAAATCGAACCTCTAAGCCCTAAAACTGAAGCTCCAACCTTTAATCCATGAAATCCATGCTTAATCAAACAAAACAAAAGGAGAAAAAAGGGAAATAAGTTAGGTTAAATCGAAGAAACGAGAGAAACAGAGGTGAAGAAGAAATTTGAGTGAAAGAAAACAAAAGTTTGAAAAGGGGAGAAGAACTCAAGTCAATGGAAGCCAATGATCATGTGACGCACTCATTAGAGAAGTTTGATATACTGAGGGACTACAGGATGAAGTTGAATCCCAAAAAATGCGTATTCGGGGTTTAATCCGGCAAGTTCATGGGATTTATTGTCAATCACAGGGGAATCGAAGCTAACCCTTCGAAAATCAAGGCCTTAATCGAAATGAGGTCGCCCGGGAATGTAAAAGAGGTACAATGCCTTACATGCCGGGTTGCCGCTCTAAACCGGCTTATCTCGAAACCTTCAGACAAATGCAGAGAATTCTTAGCAGCCATAAAAAAGGGTCAAAAATTCGAGTGGACAACAGAATGCGAGGCTGCCTTCCTGAAGCTGAAGGAGCAACTTGGAAGCCCGCCACTGTTGGCAAAACCAACGGGGAGTGAAGCCTTTATCCTTTACATAGGGGTTTTCGGGTTCTTGATTAGCGCCGTCCTGATCAAGGAGGAAGAGCAAGCCCAGCAGCCGGTATATTACGTGAGGAAGAGGCTACTTGATGATGAAACCCAATACTCGAACATGGAGAAGTTAGCCTACGCATTAATATTGGCTTCTCGTAAATTGAGGCCTTACTTTCAGGCTCACAAGATAGAAGTGCGACTATCCTTCCCTCTCAGACAAGTCTTACACAAGCGGAAAGCCTCTGGGAGAATCATGAAATGGGCAGTCGAGTTAGGCCAATTTGACATAGAATACAAGCCGAGAATCGCCATCAAGGGACAGGCACTGGCTGACTTCATCCTGGAATTTCCACCCACCTTTGAGGTTGAAGGGATGGAATGTGTACCCGAACCTCAGTCTCCAATAACCATACCCGAGAATTGTTCCCCTTGGTGGAACCTGTACGTCGATGGGGCAGTCAATGGAAATGGGGCCAGGGCTGGCATTGTCCTAGTTAGCTTGGAAGGGCACAAGCTGCAAAGCTCCATTCACTTCAACTTTAATGTCACCAATAATGACGCGGAGTATGAAGCCCTAATAGCGGGGCTGAAGTTAGCACTAGAGATGAGGGTTGAAAATATGAATGTTTATAGTGATTCGATGTTGGTAGTTTGGCACATTAGAGGAGGCTTCCAGGCTAGGGGTCCCCGTACTGATCTCTACATGCGGTATGCCCAAGAGCTAATTGGGAAGTTCAGATAAATCAAGCTAGAACAAATACCGAGGGCTGAGAATTCAAATGCAGATGCTCTAGCTAAGTTGGGTTCACAGAGGGATGCACACATGCTTGGGGTGATTCCCCTAGAAATTCGGTATCAGCCCAGCATCCCCAAAATCGAAGTCTTGGACGTTGAAATTGAGGAATCTCATCTGTGGACAACCCCAATTCATTAATACATAGCCAACGGAACCCTGCCTGGGGATAAGGATGAAGCCCGAAAATTGAGATACAAGGCAGACCAGTATGTTATCTACGATGGAGTTCTTTACAAAAGAGGGTTCAATCGACCCCTCCTCAGATGTGTTGCCGGGATAAGATGCGAGTACATAATGTGTGAAGTGCATGAGAGAATCTGTGGGAATCACACGGGGGGTGCTTTCCTCTCTCACAAGATTCTTCGTCAGGGCTACTATTGGCCTACCCTTTACAAGGACGCTCATGCCTTCGCCAAAGCTTGTGACAGTTGCCAAAGGTTCTTTAATGCAAACAAGAGTCCAGCGGTACCTCTGAAAACTTTGACAAGCCCTTGGCCATTTTACGTCTGGGGATAGATCTGATTGGTGAATTACCCAAGGGAAAAGGGGGTGTGAAATACGTAGTTGTGGCTGTGGACTACTTCACTAAATGGGCTGAAGCTGAACCCCTGGCTTCCATAACTGCAAGGAAACTGGTGGATTTTGTTTATCGAGCAATCATTTATCGATACGGTGATCCCTCTAAGCTCATATCAGACAATGGAAAACAATTTGACAGCAATGAGATGATGGATTTCTGTGAACGTCTTGGGATAAAGAAAGGGTTTTCCGCGGTATGCCATCCCTAGAGTAACGGTCAGACGGAGGCCGTGAACAAAATTATCAAACATACCCTGAAAGCCAAATTAGAAGAGAAAAAGGGGTGTTGGCTCGAGGAACTTCTGATGGTATTGTGGTCTTACAATACCACCCCAAGGTCTACCACGGGTGAAACCCCATTCACCCTAACATATGGGGTTGAAGCCATGGTTCCCGTGGAGGTTGGAGCAGGATCTTTTCGAAGGGATAACTATGACCCTGAAAACAATGAGGTCAATCACAGGCTCTACCTAGACCTAATTGAAGAAGTAAGGGATACGGCTCAGTTGAAACTCGCTGCGTATCAATAGAGGACCCGTAAATATTTTGATAAGAAGGTGAGGGCTCGACCCCTCAAAATGGGAGACCTGGTCCTCAGGAAATTGATGCCTAACATGAGGGTTCCCGCTCATGGTGCCTTCGGTGCCAAATGGGAAGGCCCGTACATCATCAAGACAGTGCTTTGAGAAGGTACCTATCACCTTACAGACATGGATGGGAGACTCATACCACGGGCATTGAACGCCCAACATTTAAAGAGGTATTACCAGTAGCTTCAACCGGGTAGTATTTCTGTAGGCTTCGGCTTTGGTGTCAGGACAATGAAGGTGGTTTATTAGCTGTAATTTCTATGCTTTTAGAAAAAATATCAGGCTACTATTTGCTTTATTTGCTAGGATGCTCGAGGGGTGGTGTCTTCACACCCCCCAAAAAATATGCTATGTTAACTTTTGATCATATGATTCAATAAAATTTCGAGGTTACCTGTTATGAAAATCTTGTATATGCTTGCTTGCTTACCATGATTGTTAATTGAATGCTTCGTGTATGCTTTAAAAGAAGTTAGGACTTCAATTGCATCTAGTTCTCCACCATAATTGTAATTATGCTAAAGAACTGGGGGGGTAGTAGGCATATCATTAACATTACTTGGCTTAAATTTAAAAACTTGAAAATCGAACATGTTAAAACTTAATAAATACAATCCAACAACTTGGCTTCACTCATTGGAAGGAAAGCTTCAAGCTTACAAGGTTAAAGCTTATCAAAGATTTCAAGGCTAAAGCTTATCAAAGCTTTCAAGGTGTTAAGATTTTAAAGCTTACAAGGTTTGGGCTTATCAAAGCCCTTCAAGTTTAAAGCTTATCAAAGCATTCAAGGCTAACGCTTATCAAAGTTGTCAAGGTTTTATGCTTTTCAAGCTTACAAGGTTAAAGCTTATCAAAGATTTCAAGGCTAAAGCTTATCAAAGCTTTCAAGGTGTTAAGATTTTAAAGCTTACAAGGTTTGGGCTTATCAAAGCCCTTCAAGTTTAAAGCTTATCAAAGCTTTCAAGGCTAAAGCTTATCGAAGTTGTCAAGGTTTTATGCTTTTCAAGCTTACAAGGTTAAAGCTTATCAAAGCTTTCAAGGTGTTAAGCTTTTCATGCTTACAAGGTTTGGGCTTATCAAGGCCCTTCAAGTTTGGGCCTATCAAAGCCCTTCAAGGTTAAAGCTTATCAAAGATTTCAAGGTTTTAAGCTTTTCAAGCTTACAAGGCTAAAGCTTATCAAATCTTTCAAAGCTAAAGCTTATCAAAGCTTTCAAGGTGTTAAGATTTTCAAGCTTACAAGGTTTGGGCTTATCAAAGCCCTTCAAGGTTAAAGCTTATCAAAGCTTTCATGGTTTCAAGCTTGCAAGGCTGCATTTATTGGAAATAAGGCCTATCAAAGCCCTTCAAGGTTTAAAGCTTATCAAAGCTTTCAAGGTTTCAAGCCTTTCAGGCTTGCATGGTTTTTGGCATACAATAGCCCTTCAAGGTTTAAAATTGATCAAAACGTTCGAGGCTTGCCTTCAGGGCTTACGCTCAAGATTTACTCTCAAGGCTTACATTTGGGGATTACTGCAAGGCTCACGCTAGGGGCTTGCCTTCAAGGCTTATGCCCAAGGCTTACTCTCAAAGCTTACGCTAGGGGCTTATGCGTGGAGCGCTGATGTCGAGTTTACATTTAAACTTAAGTTTACATGTGCTTATGTGGATTGTTACCAAGTTTTCTTGGGGGATAAACTCCTCAAAATCCCAAGTTGGTCATTTCTGTTAGCAACCTAAGTCAGAGTGAGACTAAAGTCCACTTAGCTGCATATTATCTGGCAAACGTTTGAGGACTTTTACGTTAATTGGGGAATCAAGCATACCATAACCCCGTACATTCTCAAGGAAGAAAGCACTACCTAAGGACAAGGTTTCAGGGGTCGCAACCCCCGATAACCGAGTTTACTAAGTTTTAAGTATAAGGTTACACCTTATATTCATTCTCTCTACCTGCATGGAAGGTTAGATGGCGAATACACACAACACGTATGGAAAATAAAAAGAAGTACCGATCGTATAAGGCAGATGAACAAATGAAGCAGTTGTGATAAAAATAAAAAGGGAAAATTCCTCCTGGCACCAACAGGGGGAGGTCCCTATAAATACCAACATCTTGCGAGGCATCCTGAGGTGCCCGTAACCTCATCCATAAAATATTCAGTTCATGATGCAATGCGCCAAGCAGAAAAATTCAAGATTAATTAAAGGATAAATAAACGCTAGGAGAGAAGAGGTGGAAGGATCACGAGGCAGCTGGAGGAGAGGAGGCCTTCTGGGTTTCGCTGGTAGCTGGGGCATCTGGAGAAATCAAGTCCTGCGGAGAGGCTGCAGTTAGGGTCTCCACTGAGGCCACCACATTAGAGTCCTCAAGGGGTGCCTCGTTAGCCTTCTACAAGTCTTCAGCCGCAACCTCTCTCGCAACGGGACCCCAAGAAAGGCCCTCGGTGCCTGCCACGAGTTTCTCCAAACTAAGAGCATCTTCAGCCTTGGCCTCCTCCAGGGCGACGGCCACATCAGGCCCCAGCTTAGCCCAATCGTTATCAGGGAGGTAGCGGTAGGACGACTTTACGCAGTCTTTGACCCTCGCGGCAACCCCGTCCTCAAGGATAGTGGCCTCCCGTTGTTTTCTCCCCGCTTTCTTAGTAGCAGCTACATCCTGAAGGCCCTTCACCTGCAGCTCCAGCTCCTTGACCTGCTTGCGCAGGCCATCTACCTCCTCTTTGCGGCCGCGCCTCACCAGCTCCTCCTTCCTTTTCTCCCGCAATGCCCTGGTTTCTGCCTCCTTGAACTTTAGGTTGGCCTTCTGGAAAGCGTCCATCTCCTTGATGGCGAAAGCCGGATCAGCCTTAACCTGTTTCAGGTCTCCCCTCAAAGCCTCATAAACCCGGGCGGTGTCATCCACATGCTCGTTGATCTTCAAGTCGAGGAAAAGGCTCTTGGTATTGGCCACCACCCTGTCGTGGGCAGCCTCAGCCGGAGACAGCCTGTCCCACTCCCGAATAACCGCCTCGGGGATTTGATCGTTAATCATCCGGGAGAAAAGTTGAGTTTTTTGTGAGGATGTGGAAGCAGGGGAGGTGCGAGCCAGGGCTAGCCTAGGCTTCTTAGACCGGGCTTCAGAGGTGACCCCCGCCTCGGCATCCTTGGAGGAGTCCCGTTTGTTACCACCGGAAGAAGCCCTCTTCTGTTCCATGGAGGAGGCGGGAAGCTGAGAGATAGGAGTTGTGACTAGAGCCCGGGAGCCGGAAGCCTCCCCAAACAGATCTTCATATTTGGTAGATCTCTTCACAAATGACGGGATTTCGGAAGCCATATCTGCAAGACAAAGAGACAAAGAAAAATAGTCAGAAACCGTGCAGTAATTAACAAGGATATAAAGGAATGCAAATACGAGCATGGTAGAGAGTATAAAAGTTCCAAGGCATGTAGCATAGAAGACAAGTAATTCTAATGTTACAATAAAGATGAAACTTGGGCTTCCTATCATTTCTACACCACCGTGGTGGGAAAACCGAGCCTCTCCAGATTCTCTGGAGTTAGCAGGCTGGAGCCATCACCCAACCTGGTGGATAGCCCCAACACATGCTTGGCGCTCTCAAGGGACTCTCCCGCCAAAGGAGTCTGCACTGGCATGTCTACAACAAACACAAATATAAGGAAAGCTAAATGGGAAGCCTAAAGCTAAATCGGCAACGGACAAAGGAGAACGCTGCCTTACTGGGGTACAGGTTGAAATCCTTCCTGTAGACAGAGCAGTCATAGCAGTAAAGGAAGAGCTTCTACCAATCAAACATTGACTGATGGTTATCCTTGATTCCCTTCTTATGGTAAGTCCTCCCTGTCAGCTTCAGCTGGTAAAACCAGCCCAGCTCAAGGGCCGACATCTGAACCCCATAGTGGATGTAAAGGCAAACCGCCATGCGGTAGGTGTTGGGGTGAGCTGCATGGGGGAGACTTCATAGAAGTCCAGGACCTCCAGGATGAAGGGGTGAAGAGGTAGAGACAGCCCCAGCCTGAAGAACTGGGAGGAAAGCACAACATTGGGATAGTTAGTCTCCGACTTAAGACTATTGAAGCGGTGACACCTCTCTCCAGGCTGCGGGATCACCAAGGTGCAACCGGGGTTGTAGGAATCCAAGATGGACTGCAGCCTGGCAGGTGTCATGTTGGAGTCCATTTGCTCACAGAACAGGATCACAGCAGGGGGTTCCACCACTTCGACGGAAGCCTCGGCTTCCTGCTCGAGCTCCTCTGGGTTCCCCTCAGAAGCAGCAGCGACGTCCACTTGGGGCCCCAGGGTTCCCTCCGCTTTGCTGTACTCGGAAGTGGTCCAGTTGAGCTCCTTCACCACCAAGTTGTTCCTGGATCGGGTCCTGGAGCTAACCCTTAAGCTTGGCTGAACAGGATGGGGGTCCAGGTTAGGAGAAGGGTCCAGGTTAGGAAGGAATCAATAATGAGTTCAAGATAAGAAACAACTCAATGGAGGCGAGATGAAAGAAAGAAGGAAAAGGGAAAAAGGTTTATGAAGAGCTGGGCTGTAGATTTGAAGCCTTACAAGTATGTAATAGGCATGAAGGGGCTCCAGTTGAAGCCCCAAGGTGTAAAGGGACATTCTCCCCCAAGGGGGGATGGTAAGGGTTGCAGGTGACGATTCATATTGTCCACCTATCAACGGGAAGCCCAGCCGGGCGCCCAGGCCGGAGAGCCCGATTTTAATCCTATCCTCAATTACAACAATAAATATCAAATTGTTACTCTAGCCTACGAGATAACCAAGTATGGCACGCAAATCACACAATAGTACAATCAAAGCAGACAAAGGACCCAAAGGGGGTTTCGATCGCGAAAGAGGGGTTTCCCCCTAGAGGCCGATTGAGAACCTAGGGTTTACTATCTAGGGTTGCGATTGGGGTTTCGAATTGACGCAACATCGTAGCAACATTAGGGGCGATAATCCGGTCAAGAAACGTACAAAGCATAATCGGAGATGAATTAAAGCGAGTGGTGTGTGTGTGCATTCAACAATAGGTGTGTACATTCGATTAAAAAGGCATGCAAAGAAGATTAGCAGTTCGATTTGTCACACTAACCTCAGGCAAGTCTAATGTGGGTGTGGGCACGCATACTGGGGTGAACGTCGAAAAGAAAATGAAACTCAGGCAAGCATGGATCATGTAAACATTTAGCAACAAGCACGATTTCATATGGTGTGAATGTAAAGAAAAGGAAAACTAAAGATTTAAGAGGCATACCTTTGGTCAGAAGTAAGTGAAAGCTGAAGTGGATGCCAGAGAAGGGGATTAGCACTCGCGCTGTGACTGGCTTGGCGTGGAAGTAGCTTTGATGGTACACGGTTTCCCGAGGTGAAGCTAGCAAGTGAAGAGGAGGAGTTCAGCTGGGACTCTATAGCTAGCCAACTAATTAGGAGCTTAGTTTAGTTTGAATTAATTTGAAATTAAATTAAACCCCGAGATCTTTGGGATCAGCCTTATCTCGACATGTTGTGATGCACGCGGGAAACTAAAAGGGCGGAACTGGATGTATGGGAACTTTGGGAATAATTGTAATTATTTTGGGGAAGTATATTCGAAGCTTGCAGCGGTTACAATAAATTAAATTGTGATGAGAGGTTTTATTATTATGAGGGTAGAATTTCATAAATATTTCTTGTTTCTTACACCGAGTACGCCCACGTGAGCTTAGAAATATCTTATGATTAACCCCTAGCATAATTTTGAGGCTTGCAGCTGAATGACAGAGGGTTACCGTTCTTAGGTTCCTCTCGTATTTCATACTTCAAGGAACCGGAGGGTAGTTGTTGTGCCACAAAATCTCCCTGGGCTTATTTTATAGCCCATTACATTATCTGGGCTTTATTTGGGCCTAGTAGAGTCGTTTGGTAAAGGATATTGGGCTTCACCATGGATGAGTGGACCATTGAAGGCATGCAAGAAGGCATATGGGATTGCATTGGAAGCATAATGAAGGCTGCCATCAGAATGGGGTTGCACCTGAAGGCACTTTAGGGGTTACCTCTGCTAGGGGTTACCGCTAAGTGCATCCTGGCTTGCAGTTAGGGGATGCCGCTGGCAGGGCTTCCGCCGCCTGGGCAGAATTGCAGGCAGACTCCAAGAAGGACTTTTCTTCCTTGTTTTTAGGAGGACGAGTTGGAGGTGGATTGGGAGTATATTAGCTACCATTTATCCAATAATTAGAGGATAATCATGCTTGTTTGGAGATAATTACAACATATATACATATCTAGTGCAAAAAATCGGATAAACATTCAAGATGAATGCTTCAAGTGACCAACTTGGAGTGGGATTCCGCTGGATAACTATGGAAGAAGGCTGTTTTATCCTAAACTAGAGGGAATAAGAGCTTATATTTTCGTGGTATATATCTCAAGAACTACATGGGCTTGATCCTTATAAATAGGGTATGTAGGCACCTTGCAAAGGGACGATTGGATTCTAACTCACGAGTTCTACACTCTAAAGAGAAGCACGTGTAACCTTCGTGACATATTCTACGGGCAACTTCAGGACAAAATTCCATAATTCCGTCCTCTTTGCTTGGTCCTTTGCAAGCTCAGCCCCTATAACACACTAGTTTATCTATAGTTTATGTTAAAGGTAGCCCCTAAGAGCTAGCCGTGATTATCGTAGTTGTAACGAATATCCCTATAATTGTGCTATACGGTTCTGGGGGTGTTGCATCAATTCCTCTCACAACAAGCAACATATGCTCTTCCTTGACCTTTCTTGCCTTGACCGCTAGACTCTTTGTCTCTTTTTCAGAATTGCTTTGGCTTTTTGCACTCTCTAGCAAAGTGTCCAAGCTCTCCATAGTTAAAGCACTTAAACTTTGATCTATCCACCATCCCAGATTTATATCCACCACCAGAGTTTCCACCAGCATCCTTTCTTGAACCACTCCTGTTGAACTTTGAGTACTGATGCTGAGCTCTAAATGGTTTGTTCTTTCTGAACTTTAAGTTTTTGAACTTCCTTGCCATAAAAGCCATGGAAGGGTTGTCCATACTTTTCATTTCCTCGAGGGTATAGACACACATCTTCATCATCATCTTCCAGTTCCACGATAACCTTGTCATCTTCATCTTCCACCTCCTCAATTTTTAGAGTGGGCGGTTGAGTCTGCTGGAAGACATCACTAGGTTCGTCTTGCTGACTGATTCTAGGATCATGAGCAATTAAAGCATTAGACATGTTGGCCATCTTGTTCTTTGATCCAGACTGGATGGCTCTCTTTTGAAAGTATTCTAATTCATAAGACTTTAGAACACCATAAAAATGTTTCCAGAGAAACATTGTTGAGATTTCTTTCTTCACGGATAGCTGTCACTCTACTTTCCAAATGAGTTGGCAGAGTGAGTAAGAACTTCAGATTGACTTCCTTCTTGTCATAGTGCATCCCATGGAGTTGTAATTTGTGACGGCCTCAACCCTGGGGTAAGAGTTGATGTCAGTAATAATAATTAAAAAGAAATACAACCGGAATATATAATAAAAAATACAACCCCCTAACCAGGATCTTGCCAAGTTTAAGTATAATTTAAGTCACTTGAATATTACAATACCATAAATCTTAAGTCTGAATACAATCGCTGATTATTATAACATACATAACCCTTAGAATCTGACTCAACTACCTCATAAGTGCCAAAGATAGGTAATCGTCTAGGAGGTCTGGTTTCAGGCATCTGAAAGAGGTATATAGATATTTTGTAAGGATGAGCTATGAATCGTTCAGCAGTACCAATATGAATAAACAAGATATATAATCGTAAAACAGTTTATAAGAGCAAGAGTATAAAAATCACGCATGCTTTGAATATAAAGTTGTAAACCACCATTTGATATAAAAACTGGAAATCAACTTTTACTAGCATGCTTTAAAACGTGAAAAATTATAAGTTTTAGTTTCAAAATTTTTTCACTAGCATGCTATAGCAGATTTTAATCTCAAAACAAATTATTAGATATTATTGTGAGAGGAATTGACACAACACCCCCAGAACCGTATAGCACAATTATAGGGATATCTATTACAACTACGACAATCACGGCTAGCTCTTAGGGGCTACCGTTAACATAAACTAAAGAAAAACAAATGGAAAACAAGTGTGTTTAGGGGCTGAGCTTGCAAAGAACCAAACAACGAGGCCGGAATTGTGCAATTCCGTCCTGCAATTGCCCGGAAATATACGTCACAAAGGTTACACGTGCCTCTCTTTAGAGTGTAGAACTCGTGAGTTTATGAATCCGAAATTCATCCCCCTTGCAAGGTGCCTACATACCCTATATTTATAGGGATCAAGCCCATGTAGTTCTCGATTTAGGACTCTGAAGAGATAAGCTCTTATCCTCTCTAGTTAGGATAAAACAACCTTCTTTCAGTAGTTATCCAGCGGAATCCCACTCCAAGTAGGTCACTTGAAGCCTTCATCTTCAATATATATCCGAATATTTGCACTAGATATGTATATATGTTGTAATTATCTCCAAATAAGCATGATTATCCCTTAAATGGTGGATAAATAACAGCTGATATACTCCCAATCCACCTCCAATTCGTCCTCCTAGAAACAAGGAAGAAGAGTCCTGCTTGAAGTCTGCCTGCCTTTCTGCCCAGGCGGCGGAAGCCCTGCCAGCGGCATCCCCTAACTGGAGCCCTGTCGCTGCAAGCCAGGATGCACTTAGCGGTAACCCCTAGCGGAGGTAACCCCTAAAGCGCCTTCAGGTGCAACCCCATTCTGATGGCAGACTCCATTATGCTTCCAATGCTAGTCTGTATACCTTCTTATACACCTTCAATGGCTCACCCAACCAGGGTGAAGCCCATTATCCTTAACCAGATGATTCCAGTAAGCCCAAATAAAGCCCAAATAATATGATGGGCTATAAAATAAGCCCAGGGAGATTTTATGGCACAACAACTACCCCCCGGTTCCTTGAAGTATTAAATACGAGAGGAACCTAAGAACGGTAACCCTCAATCATCCAGCTGCAAGCCCTTAAATTTTGTTAGAGGTTAATCGTAAATTATTTGTAAGCTTACATACATTAAAATATACTTCCCATACATAATTACATACATTAGAGCTATGCCCGATGTAAGAAACAAGAAATAATTCAGATATACTTCCCATACATAATTATAAAACCAACTTCATTGTACCTTAATTGTAACCACTGTAAGCCTTTAATATTTGTTCCAAAATAATTAAAATTATTCCTCAATTTGTCCGGGCTCACACAAATCCAACTCCAGCCCTTTTAACTTCCAAAGCTTATCCAAATATTTGAATATAAGGCTTATCCCATAAATGAAATTCGAAAATCGTTCTAACCCCAACCAAATCGCCTAGATTTAGGCCTGTCAATGGAGCGAAAATCCGATCCGACCCGATCCGATCCGGGGTCATTTTAGCGGATATGGATTTTAGGGGATAGCGGATATGGATCCGATCCGATCCGATCCGCCTAGATTTTAGCGGATATGGATATATGTGAGATCAAACTTCAGTTGCGTGCATGGGAGAACAGCCCAGAACAGTGCCTTCAAATGATGGCAGGCCCTATGAATTTGAAGTTCTCAAAATACTGGGATGAGTGTAGCATCTGCCTTGCGATTGCTGTGATTCTTGATCCAAGATTTAAAATGGATATTATCGAGTACTATTATGATAAACTTTATGGTAAGGAACTCTCTTATTCACACGTTGAGAAGGTACGAACAATCTTCTTTGATCTTTATATCGAGTATGGTGGCAGAGTTATTACCAATGAGAGTACAATATCTAATTTAGGCTATGAAGAGCTTATGTCTAGCAGTGGCGTAGCAGATTCTACTTCACCACAAGTTAGCAAATTAAATGAGTTTAAAAGGTGGAGAATGATGGAAAGATCAGCTGGGAATCGGTATGTTGCTAAGTCAGAATTTGATCAGTACATGGAAGAAGAAACTCATCCAACAATAGGGAAGTTCAATATACTGAAATGGTGGTCAGTGAATGGTAGCAGATTCCCGACTATCAGTAAAATTGCACGAGATGTATTAGCCGTTCCTGCAACAACAGTTGCGTCTGAATCAGCCTTTAGCATCGGTGGGAGAGTAATTGATGAAACACGTGCTTCTTTACTTCCCGAAGCAGTGGAGGCCCTAATTACTACGGCTGATTGGATTCCTTCAAGGAGACGTAAGTATACTGCACTTCCGGTTTTAATTTATCAGAATTTGAAATTATTTTTATTGACTTTTTGATTTACTGATGTAACAGAATCTAAAGAAACTGATTCTGAGTGACACTATTCTTGTTTAATTGGATCAGTCTGGAGTCTGGACAAAATGATAAGGTACAATATTTCAAGGTTTTATGTTAAGTTACCTACTGCTTGTATCATGATGTAAATAATAAATTCATTTTTATTTGAATTAACAGGTGTAACAAGGATATGGTACTGGTGTGGTTTCTCTTTGTGCTAAACATTGTGCTCTGCAATCTAGTCTTGGAGTGGAAGCTTGCTAATCTTTTTAAATTTTATTTATAACTAATTTAGTTTGTAATTTGTTTCGAGACTTGGGATGTAATTTTTGACTTTGTAATTTAAATTTTAACATTGTTATTTACTTGTTTTATTTGCATTTTAGATAATGTTAAAGCCATTTAAAAAATATATATTAGTAAGTAAATGGATTGGATATCCGATCCGAGATCCGTGATCCGAACGGATATGGATATGGATCGGCCTAAAAAAAATCCGGTCCCGATCCGATCCGAATCCGAATCCGATAAAAGAAATGGATATGGATATGGATTGAGGTCGATCCGATCCAAACCCGATCCATTGACAGGCCTACCTAGATTAGTGGTGCAGCTGTGGAGTCCCAATTAAACTCTACCCCTTCAGCTGTCTAATCCCCTCCTTGGGAAGCTTCACACCATCAAGACTTCTGCATGCTCGGCCAACTGCAGCGCGCCACCTGGCAGGGCTGTCCCCCACTTTCTCCCGCTATATATACATTGACCCGAAGCCTTGCCTCACTTTTCTTATATCTCCTAAACTCTTCACTCTCCCACTTCTCACACCCGAAGAATCCCATGCGCAGAACTACCACACTTTTCCGGCGTTCTCTCCGGCCCCTTCTCCGTCGTAACACAAACGTATGCGCTCCTAACCTTTTCGTTTTTTTTGTGACTCCATGCGCTTGATGTTATATGTTTATGTGCTCCATGTTTGATTATCATTTATCTTTCTCGACTGTTCACCTTGGTATGCGTGCACACACCCACACTCAACCATCTGACAGTATTACAGTAGATCGAGCTGTCAATCTGTTTTGCATGTTGGTATAACCGAATACATAAACTCGTTTTATGAATGCGCACACACCACATGCTCCGATTTGACCCTGATTACGTTATGTGCGTTACGTGACCTGCATACCATTCCCGGTGTTGCTTCGACGCCGTGTCGATTCGAATCCCCCAATCGCAGCCCTAGGTCACAAACCCTAGGTTCCCAATCGGTCTTCAAAGAAAACCCCTCCTTTTCGATTGAACCCCTTCTGAGTCTTTTATATGCTCTGGATGCATTGCTGTGTGATTTATTTGCTGTGCTTGTTTAGCTGGTAGCTTAGAATAGTGATTGATCGTTCGATTGTTATGGTTATGGTTTGGGGGTAGAATCAGGCTCCCCCTGTGGGTACCTTTCGTGGTTTTCCGCTAATAGACAGAGAGAACAACACCGTCACCAGTAGCCCCTAT
Organism: Daucus carota subsp. sativus; assembly: GCF_001625215.2. NCBI lineage: Eukaryota > Viridiplantae > Streptophyta > Magnoliopsida > Apiales > Apiaceae > Daucus > Daucus carota. The sequence goes on along the minus strand of NC_030384.2, from coordinate 274,165 downwards.
CGCCTCCTTTAGGAGGAAAACGGTTCCTTTATACTTTGGGGCTTCGACTGAAGCCCCTTTCTACCTACTCCATGCCTGTAGGGTTTCATATCTGGAGCCCACCCTTCCGTGGCCCCTTTTTTTTTCTTCTTTTCCTATCCTCTGTCTGAATCCTAGCTCTTCGTCCCCTTTTTTCATTTAAGTTCATTTTCTGACCCCGTCCTTTCCTCTTGTAGATGTCTCAAGGATCCATGTCCTCTCATTCATCCCAGTCTGCCACCAGCAAGGCCCCAATCCTCGTGGTTGACACGGGGTCCTCCCTCAGCCTGAACCCTCATCCTACGCAGCCTGGCTTGAGGGTTAGTTCTAGGACTCGCTCCAAACGTAGCTTGGTTGTGAAGGAACTCAACTGGACCACCTCCGAGTCCAGTAAGGCGGAGGAAACCCTGGGCCCCCACATGGACGTTGCTGCCGCTCCCGAGGGGGCTCATGAAGAGCTTGAGCGGGAGGCTGAGGCTTCCGTTGAGGTTGTTGAGCCTCCGGTTGTGGTCTTGGCTTGCGAGTACATGGACTCCATTATGACCCCCGCCAGGCTGTAGTCCCTCTTGGAGTCCTGCAACCCCGGTTGTACTTTGGTGATCCCGCGGCCGGGTGAGAGATGTCATCGCTTTGCCAGCCTCAAACCGGAGACTAATTATCCTAACGCCGTGCTTTCCTCCCAATTTTTCAGGTTGGGGCTGTCTCTACCCCTTCTCCCATTTGCGTGCATTGCTTGTGCTTCTTCCATTATTGTTGTATTTCCCTTAATACTACTATGTTTTCCGCCTAATCCTTCCATGCAGGTAGAAGAGATGAACGCAGGGGGTAACCCTATTATTGAGGATGTACATGTTGTCCAATTTCCGGGGGTTGTGACCCTTGGGACTTTATTCTTCAGGGTCGTTTCCTTCTTTGAGGATGTATGTTGATGTGACTATGTTAACTCCCTGATAGTGTAAAAGTACTTACTCTTTAATAATCCGTCCAAGCATAAGTAAACTTGACTTTATGTGTAAGCCTGGCGTCGGGGCTTCGCCCGTAAGCCCCCAAGTGTGAGCCTTGAAAGATATCCTCGGGCGTCAGCCTTAAAGTGATCCCCAGGTGTAAGCTTTTAGAATAATCTCCAAGTGTAAGCTTCGAGCTAACTTCAAGTAAGCCCTGTAATAACTCCACCAAGTTAGCCTTACAATAATCCCACCAAATGAGCTTTGGGAGCCTGGATAGGCATTAAACTCGAAAGCCTTGATAGGCCTTCAGCCTTGAAAGCCTTGATAAGCTTTGGCCTTGAAAGCTTTGATAAGCTTTAAACCTTGAAGGGCTACTGTAAGCCCAAAACCTTGAAAGCTTGAAAAGCTTTAGCCTTGAGAGCTTTGATAAGCTTTAAACCTTGAAGGGCTACTGTAAGCCCAAAACCTTGAAAGCTTGAAAAGCTTTAACCTTGAAAGCTTTGATAAGCTTTAAACCTTGAAGGGCTACTGTAAGCCCAAAACCTTGAAAGCTTGAAAAGCTTTTGCCTTAAAAGCTTTGATAAGCTTTAAACCTTGAAGGGCTACTGTAAGCCCAAAACCTTGAAGGCTTGAAAAGCTTTAGCCTTGAAAGCTTTGATAAGCTTTAAACCTTGAAGGGCTACTGTAAGCCCAAAACCTTGAACGCTTGAAAAGCTTTAGCCTTGAAAGCTTTAATAAGCTAACCTTGAAGGGCTACTGTAAGCCCAAAACCTTGAAAGCTTGAAAAGCTTTAGCCTTGAAAGCCTTGATAGGCTTTCCTTCCAATCAGTGCAGCCAAGTTGTTGAGCTTTGATGTTTTCGATTTCCAATTTCAAGTTTAAGCCAAGTAATATTTAATGATATGCCTACTACCCCCCGAGTTCTTTAGCATAATTACAATTATGGTGGAGAACCTGATGCAATTGAAACCTTAAATACTTTTCAAAGCATACACGAAGTATTCAATTAACAATCATGGTAATCAAGCAAGCACATACAACATTTTTGTAACGGAAAACTGCGAAATTTTATTGAATCACATGGTAAGAAGTTGACATAGCATAATATTGGGGGGTGTAAAGACACCACCCCCCGAGCATCCTAGCAAATAAAGCAAATAGTAGCCTGATAATTTTCTTAAAAGCATAGCGATTACAACTAATAAACCGCCTTTATTGTCCTGACCCTTAAGCCGAAGCCTATAGAAATACTACCCGGGTGAAGCTACTAGTAATACCTCTTTAAGTGTTGGGCGTTCCATGCCCGTGGTATGAGTCTTCCATCCATGTCTGTGAGGTGATAGGTACCTTCCCAAAGCACTGTTTTGATGATGTATGGGCCTTCACATTTTGCACCGAAGGCTCCATGAGCGGGAACCCTCATGTTAGGCATCATTTTCCTAAGAACCAGGTCTCCCGCCTTGAGGGGTCGAGCCCTCACTTTCTTATCAAAATATTTATGGGTCCTCTATTGATACGCAGCAAGCTTCAACTAAGCCGTATCCCTTACTTCTTCAATTAGGTCTAGGTAGAGCCTGTGGTTGACTTCATTAATCTCAGGGTCATAGTTGTCCCTTCGAAAGGACCCTGCTCCAACTTCTATGGGAACCATGGCTTCACACCCGTATGTTAGGGTGAACGGGGTTTCGCCAGTGGTAGACCTTGGAGTGGTATTGTAGGACCACAACACCATAGGAAGTTCTTCCGGCCAACATCCCTTTTTCTCTTCCAGTTTGGCTTTCAGGGTGTGCTTAATAATTTTGTTTACGGCCTCCGTCTGACCGTTACTTTGAGGGTGGCACACCGCGAAAAAGCCTTTCTTTATGCCCAGGTGTTCACAGAAGTTTATCATCTCATTACTGTCCAACTGTTTCCCATTGTCTGATATGAGCTTGTAGGGAACCTCGTATCGACAGACGATCGCTCGATACACGAAGTCTACCAGCTTCCTTGCAGTGATAGAAGCCAGGGGTTCAGCCTCAGCCCATTTAGTAAAGTAGTCTACAGCCACAACTGCATATTTCACCCTTCCTTTCCCGTTGGGTAATTCACCAATCAGATCTATACCCCAAACAACAAACGGCCAGGGGCTTGTCAGGGTCTTCAGGGGTACTGCTGGGTTCTTGTTTGTATTAGAGAACCTTTGGCAGCTGTCACAGGCCTTGGCGAAGGCATGAGCATCCTTGTAGAGGGTAGGCTAGTAGTAGCCTTGATGGAGGATTTTGTGAGCGAGGGAGGCACCCCCTGAAAGATTCCCACAAATTCCTTCATGCACCTCGCGCACAATGTATTCACATCTTATCCCATCAACACACCTGAGGAGGGGCCGATTGAACCCCCTTTTGTAAAGGATTCCATCATAGATTACATACTGAGCTGCCTTGTATCTCAATTTTCTGGCCTCATCCTTGTCTGCAGGCAGGGTACCGTTGGCTATGTATTCATGGATCAGGGTTGTCCAAAGGTCAGACTCATCGACCTCAACGTCCAGGACTTCAATCTTGGGGATGCTAGGCTGATACTGGATTTCGAGAGGGATCACCCCAAGCATGTGTGCGTCCCTCTGAGAGCCTAACTTGGCCAGTGCGTCTGCATCCATATTTTCAGATCTTGGTATTTGCTCTAGCTTGATTTCTCTGAATTTCCCAATTAGTTCCTGGGCATACCGCATGTAGAGATCGGTATGGGGACCCCTAGCTTGGAAGCCTCCTCAGATGTGCCAGACTACCAGCATAGAATCACTGTAAACATTCATATTTTCCACCCTCATCTCCAAGGCTAGCTTTAGCCCTGCTATTTGGGCTTCATACTCCGCGTCATTGTTGGTGGCTTTAAAGTCGAAATGAATGTAGCTTTGCAGCTTATGGCCTTCTGGACTGACTAAGACAATGCCAGCCCTGTCCCCATTTCCATTGACAGCCCCATCGACGTACAAGTTCCACCAAGGGGAACAATTCTCGGGTATGGCTATTGGAGACTAAGGTTCAGGTATGCATTCCATCCCTTCAACTTCAAAAGTGGGTGGAAATTCCAATATGAAGTCAGCTAGCGCTTGCCCCTTGATGGCGGTTTTTGGCTTGTACTCTATGTCAAATTGGCCTAGCTCGACCGCCCATTTCATAATTCTGCCAGAGGCTTCCGGCTTGTGTAGTACTTGCCTGAGAGGGAAGGATGTTCGCACTTCAATCTTGTGGGCCTGGAAGTAAGGCCTTAGTTTACGGGAAGCCAAAATCAGTGCGTAGGCTAACTTCTCCATATTCGAGTAACGGGTTTCAGCATCAAGTAGTCTTTTGCTCACATAATATACTGGCTGCTGGGCTTGCTCTTCCTCCTTGATCAGGACAGCGCTAATTGAGAACTCAGAAACCCCTAGGTAAAGGATTAAGGCTTCACCCTTCAGCTTCAGGAAGGCAGCCTCCCATTCTGTCGTCCATTCAAATTTTTGCCCCTTTTTTATGGCTGCAAAGAATTCTCTACATTTGTCTGAGGGCTTTGAGATAAACCGGTTTAGAGCGGCAACCCGACCTGTAAGGCATTGCACCTCTTTTACATTCCTAGGCAACCTCATTTCAATTAAGGCCTTGATTTTCGCAGGGTTAGCTTCGATTCCCCTGTGATTGACAATGAAGCCCAGGAACTTGCCGGATTTAACCCCGAATACGCATTTTTGGGGATTCAACTTCATCCTGTAATCTCTTAGTATATCGAACATCTCTGATAAGTGTGTCACATGATCATAAGCTTCCTTTGACTTGACTAGCATGTCGTCCACGTATACTTCCATTGTTTTCCCAATCTGGTCCTTAAACATTTTGTTGACCAGTCTTTGATATGTGATAAGTGGATTTTATATCCACTTGGAAGCCTTCGTTTTGACTTAAATGGATGATCTGGCCTCAAGCTTTTGATGTTTTTGATATGTTTTAGTGTGATGTTGTGTAGGTTTCTTTGGAGGAGAACGAAGAGGAGATTCATAGCTTTCATTGAAAAAAAACGGCGAAGTAATCGGATGCGCGAGTAAAAAGTTATGGACAAAGAAGTGGGCTGCTGAATTGGGGCACCCGCCCCAAATCTAGCGCACCTGCCCCACTGGCGCACCTGCCCCAAATCTGGCGCACCCGCACCAAACCGTCAGCGAATTTAGGCCCGTTTTGGCCGTTTCTGATCCGTTTGAAGGCTCGATTGCTGGGAAAGTTAAAGGAAGGCTTGGGGGACTAAAAGCAATAACCTAGAATCATTCCAAGGAGCACGTGACGGCTACGGAGAAGATCGAGATCGAATTTCATACTTTTTACTTTTATAATTCTTCGAAGTAGGCGTAGCTTTGGATGCTCGTTTCGGATTTGTTTCTTAACTCTTATTCTCGTACTTTGACTTTGTTTTTCATATTCAGTACCATGTTTACATTCGAACCCATGATGATGAGAAGTTCGATTATGAACTAATCATTATCGTGGGATTCTAGCGGATTTATATATGGATTTCAGTAGTTGATTTGCCTTAATTATTAATGTGATGAATGTTTGATTTCTTCGTATTGGTTGTGCTTATTCTTCTTAGATGCGTAGCTAACATCTAAGTTGTGGGTTAATCTTTATTGAAGCGACAGTGGATATATTGATTTAGAACTTGCCATGCGAACATAGGATTATGTATTCGATATACATGATTAGTGGTGTGATTTTAACCATCTTGCATCGCCCTATGTAATCTTGATAGATAACTTGTTCTTCAACCGTTATGCTTTCAAATTCTATAGACATATAGGGTCTAAGCATAATTGGTGTCTGTTTACCTTCTATCTTAATTGTGGATGTGTAGCAGTATGGTGCACGTATAACGACAGTTAGCGTGTATCAGTTTCGTGTTATCTGATTAGTTATCAACCATCACATATCGATAAGGCATAACTCTGAATGAAGTATATAATGAAGTTAGAATCCCATGTCTTAATCTCAATAGTAATTCGATTTTAATTCTCCTAGCTATAATTCGATTAAAATAGTTAATTTAGATAAAACCAACCAAATTGTTATTTGTCCGAGCATTGAATAATAATCATACATTGGTGCATAAGTGCATATTTCTGAATACACCAGTCTCTGTGGGAACGAACTGAATTTGATTCTTTACTACTTGTGACCACGTACGCTTTCGTGATTTTGTGCGAACAATATGTAGCCCCAACATTTAGCAAACCGAATGGCATGCCGATATAGAAATAAAGCCCCATGTCTGTGATGAAGGAGGTGTGTTCCTGATCTGGTTCGAACATGGGGATTTGATTGTAGCCTGAGTAGGCGTCCATGAAGCTCAACAGTGCATGCCCCGCAGTGGAATCCACCAATTGGTCAATTCGAGCAAGCGGGAAGCTGTCCTTAGGGCAAGCCTTATTCAGATCAGTAAAGTCTATGCATGTTCTCCACTTTCCGTTAGGTCTCTTCACCAACACCGGGTTTGCTAGCCATGTAGGGTAGAAAGCTTCTTTCACTAGGCCTGCCTTTAATAGATGGTCTACCTCTTCTTGAAGAGCGGTAGCCCTTTCGCCGCTAATTGATCTTCTCTTCTGTCTAACTCCCTTTCTGTCTGGGTCAATATTGAGGTGGTGGTACATGACTTCTGGGTGAATCCCGATCATATCCGAATGGTTCCAAGTAAAGACGTCCAGATTATTCTTTAAGAATGCGGCCAGGGTTTCCCTTAGGTCCGGCCCCAATTGCTACCCAATTTTTAGTTCTTTAGTGGGGTCAGACTCATCCACCAAGATGGACAGGGTATCCCCAGCTGCTCCAGTCTTCACCTGGGTTTCCGACATCCTTGGGTCGAGGTCGATCTCAACGGTAACCTCTTTATTGCCACCCTCTTGGGGTTGCGTACCCAGGATTTCATGAACGGGAAGCCGTGTCCGGTTTCCAAGTTGATAGGTTACCATAGCACTGTTGAAGTCACAAGGTGCCTCGCACTCATTTTCTTGCTCATATCTCTATCTGCCATTTTTATTCTCTGGTATGCACTATAGGCCAAGATATTGACAGAGCTTCCGTTGTCGACAAGAAGCCTGTGTACATTGACATTTCCGATCATGGCTGTTACCACTGGGGCATCGCTATGAGGATGGTGTACCGTGCGTGCATCCTCCTCAGTAAAGGTAATGTCTATGGTCTCCCCTTTGAACATTTTGGGAGGCCTTTCAGACAGATGGCACACATTGGTTAAGGGCGGCCCTCGGGCTTCCCGTATATATCTTTTCATAGCACTGCGCCCATGGCCTCCCACGAAGGGTCGTCCGATGATCATTCGTACACTGCCAGCTCGGGTGTTACGGTTGGCTTCCTGGTTATTTGTTCTTTCAGCCTTCTTCTCCTTATACTTTTTAGCCTCTTGGGCTACAAACTCCGTCAGGTATCCTGTTCTGATAAGATCCTCTATGTGATCTTTAAGGTGAACACATTCCACCGTGTCATGTCCGTTTAGGTCATGGAAAGCACAATATTTTTCCTAGTCTTTCTTCTCAGGGGGTCCATTTCGGAAGGGCTTCCGGAAGAGTCTCGCCTTATCTCCGACCTCGAAAATATGATCTATGGAGGCCGTTAGAGGCGTGTATTCATGATACCTTGTTTCTCTTGCCTTCCTCATCGTTAGCCTTGATTTGTCGAAGCCCTGCGTGCTGGTCGTGTTCACAGTAATGGGTGAAGTCTTGCCATCTCGGCTTGAAGGCTTCTCACCAGTAGGCCTTACGTAAGGATTCCTCTTATAGGTGTTCCTTCTTTCTGGCTATAAGACCTATCCCTCTTATTCTTCCAGCTGCTACGGCTTTCAGACTTCGACTCCTTCTTCAACTTAGCTAGGGATTCCTCAATCACCTTATGGGGTTCCGCCCTAGCAAAGAAGTCAGCTAGGGTTTCAGGCTCCCATCCTTGCAACTCTTTCCAGAAGTCTGTACCAGGCCTTACCCCTGCTATCAAGAAATTCTTCAGGGTTTCTTTCGATGTTGGCCTGACACGGGGTACCTCTGAGTTGAAGCGTTTGAAGTACTCTCTTAACGTTTCGTGTTCCTTTTGCTTAATATTAGCTAGAGTGTTGGCAGGTGGGGCATAAGTAACGGAAGCCCTGAATTGTCCTACAAACAGCTCACTCAATTTCCTCCAAGAGCTGATAGAATTAGAAGGAAGCCTCTTGAACCAGTGGTGAGCGTCATCCCTGAGGGTAGCGTCCAATAAGCGACATTTTGTGAGGTCTGGAATTTGGTAGACCTCCATCTCAGTGTCGAACCGGCTAAGATACTCCACGGGATCCGTGGTTCCGTTAAATCGCAGGTCGCCAACCCCCCTGTAGATATGCTATAGGGGTGACTCCCTAACCCTCTTAGTAAAGGGTGACTTGACGGTAAGCTCGGCTTTCTACTTCTTATTGGCCTTCACCTTCTTTAGGGCTTCCAGCAGCTCTTACATCTTGCACTTATCATCCCCATCATCAAGTGCAACCTCATAGTCATCATCCAGGGGTTGATCTTTCTTCTTGCTTACTTCCTCATCATTGTGCGACCTTGAGCTTTCCTCATCATCATGAATGGAGATAACTTTCGACGGCCTTTGGTTTCTATCCTTTGACCGAGCTTCAGACACGGGCTTCTCCTGTCTTTGGCTGGGAGGAGCCCTGCGTTGCGAGCCTTCAGGTTCATCCCCGTTAGGGGCCTTGTTGCCAAGCCTGTGCCGCAAGTCCTGCTCGGTCAGTTTCCTTCCAAGGCGGTCGAACACACTAGTAGCCTGTGAGTGCTCTCCATCATCCATTTCGGGGTCAGCTCGATCCTCAGGGTTGCCACCTTCCTTCCTACCGCCTTCTCCATAAAAATCTAGCTTGGTGGGGGTCACCTTGCTAGCCTTTTTCGACCTTGCTGATTTCCTTTTCAGAGAAGCAATCCTTCAACTCATTCTCTTTATTTTTGCCTTCATCTCCTCGCGTGTTAATTCCCCGCTCGGAACATCGCTTTCACCTTGCGTAGCGCCTTCCGGCGTCTTGGGATTTTCAGTGTTTTCGGGAATTTCTGACATCTCTCCCCTCTAAGATCAGTATTGCCCTCCTTCTAGCGCCAAAAAGTGTTGTGAGAGGAATTGATACAACACCCCCAGAACCGTATAGCACAATTATAGGGATATCTATTACAACTACGAAAATCACTGCTAGCTCTTAGGAGCTACCGTTAACATAAACTAAAGAAAAACAAATGGAAAACAAGTGTGTTTAGGGGCTGAGCTTGCAAAGAACCAAACAACGAGGCCGGAATTGTGGAATTCCGTCCTGTAATTGCTCGGAAATATACGTCACAAAGGTTACACGTGCCTCTCTTTAGAGTGTAGAACTCGTGAGTTTAAGAATCTGAAATTCGTCCCCCTTGCAAGGTGCCTACATACCCTATATTTATAGGGATCAAGCCCATGTAGTTCTCGATTTAGGACTCTGAAAAGATAAGCTCTTATCCTCTTTAGTTTAGGATAAAACAACCTTCTTTCAGTAGTTATCCAGCAGAATCCCACTCCAAGTAGGTCACTTGAAGCCTTCATCTTCAATATATATCCGAATATTTGCACTGGATATGTATATATGTTGTAATTATCTCCAGATAAGCATGATTATCCCTTAAATGGTGGATAAATAACAGCTGATATACTCCCAATCCACCTCCAATTCATCCTCCTAGAAACAAGGAAGAAGAGTCATGTTTGGAGTCTGCCTGCCGTTCTGCCCAGGCGGCGGAAGCCCTGCTAGCGGCATCCCCTAACCGCAGCCCTGTGGCTGCAAGCCAGGATGCACTTAGCGGTAACCCCTAGCGGATGTAACCCCTAAAGCGCCTTCAGGTGCAACCCCATTCTGATGGCAGACTCCATTATGCTTCCAATGCTAGTCCGTATACCTTCTTATACACCTTCAATGGCTCACCCAACCAGGGTGAAGCCCATTATCCTTAACCAGATGATTCCAGTAAGCCCAAATAAAGCTCAAATAATATGATGGGCTATAAAATAAGCCCAGGGAGATTTTATGGCACAACAGATATATTGGACGCTAACAGGTGAAGATAGCTGATCGGTCTACCAACACCAGACGGCTCTAGTCGGTCATCACGAAATAATGTTCCGGAACTAAAGACTAGCTAGGTCTTTATACGCTGGACCAGGTGGTTTTGGGGTGTGTATAACCACGCTAGCCTCTAACGCCTCCATGCTGGGCCGTTACCAAGTAACGGAGCCTCTTACGCAGCTCCAATTAGACATATCTGATCCATTCCCAGTTTTCAGTTTGAATTATATCCATTATTTATCCCCTTTTTAAAACCACTACATGATATTCATGAATCAATACAATGCCTCCAGAATTTGAATCTCGGAATTTCATCTTAAGTTTAGTAATGATAATCACTAAACATTTTAAGAATTTGAATCTCATCCGGGATAGATAATCATAAGTTACTATTTCCCTAAAATAATTTAAATGATATTTGAATTCCATAGCAACCGGGGAATACGCACTTAAAACATTTAATATTTGACATGCATTCTTGCTCTATTATATTCATATATAGTCTGAACCATAAAGACTATGGTAAGTTGTACTTACCTTGCTGAGGTGATCGAACAGGTGCTAACAGGGAATTTGACTAAGTCTTCGGGAATTGACGCCCTGACACTGAACCTACGGAATCGGAACAATCCTAAGTTAGACAGTCACTATATCAGACATATCCTCGCTAGACTCTAACCCATTCTATAGTACAACACGACTTGAATATATAAAGTAGTACAGATAAGTAAATAAGGCTCACACAATTCAAATCAGGCTCGGGTTGAATTTCAAAGCGTACGACCCACTGATAGTATAAAAAAACAGGGTCATAATATTTTTCGTGAAATATTACATACCAAGTCACATAAATATTATAGATTTTATAGAAAATATTACGAATTAGTAACTATATATATTCGATTAATAGTCTGATAATTATAGGATACGCTCCCGTATAATTTAAAAATCTAAATTTTATTTGAAAATCGGGCAGCACCTCCTCTATTTATCAGACTACCAGTCGATATCATATCGACACCAACAACTACAATCAAGCCTGTAATCAATCTGAATAACTTACTTTATAACTACTATCAAAAATCAATACTCACCCCAACGAACCAACAAACGAAATAATAAACAATAAGGAGTATCAAAATCAGTTTTATGACTCGAGCCACACACAATCTACACATTCACGTATAGCCACTTAACGGCCAACTTGACCCCACTCAAACTCACACAACACACGCACACCAGTACACACACGCACTGTTACACACACTCGAAACACACTTGTTAAACACACACACATGCACTCACCCACAAATCACTCACATACAGCAGCCACACATAAAATGCACACACACACACTCGCACATGACAACATACACACAACCACAATCCACGAAAAACAGAGCTGGAATCAGGGGGAAAGGGGGTAAAACAGAGAAGAGGGAGAGAGAGCCGAAGAGGGAGAACCGGTAGCGGGGAAGACAACGACGGCGACGGCCGGCGGTGGGGATTGATGTGCTCGAAATAATTCTTTTAAATCGCAAGCGCACGATCACCGTTTTAATATTTATGATTCGATCCACAGAGATTAAAATTATTTTCGCAATCCTTTAATAATTAACCTAGGCGAATTAGAACAATAATTTGAAAGGGGTTTTTTTAAAAGTCTAAGATTAACAAATTAACACATTCAATTATTGTCACTTATCTAAAATTCAACTTATTAATTATTCTAAATTAATCAAGTACTAGAGTAACTAGCGAGACAATTAAACTGGACTAAACTAATTAAACCAAAGCATAGAATTACTAGGTGGCCACAAAACTTGTCAAGTAAACAAAAAGAAATAAACTAAGAAAAACATAATTTATACTTCAATTATACTACCATCGACCAAACTAGACTCAACCCAGGACTTAAGCAAAAGAAATCAACGATAACTTGGTTACTAATTCAATTCACAAAAAAAACGAATACATACTCAACCAATTCAGTGAAGTCCAAAACTCATTTAAAAATACGACAAATCAATAGATCAAAAATGACTTTTCTACACAGACAGGGAGATGGAAATAATCAGCCAGGACTCGGTGCAGAATCATGAAGCATCAGACACCACTGGACTAAACAAACAAAACGCAGCAGACACTCGAGCAACAGACTTCGATACAGCTTTAAAACAAAACCCAGCAGTAAACATACACGGTACCTATGCTATTCAGTAAAACAAACTAAAACTGCAGCCCTGCGACTCAGACAAATCACTCGGAACTCAGCAGAAAACGAAATTGACTCGACTAAACAGAATCAAACCAAACAGAATCAAACCAGCAAAACTTGGACGGAACAAATCAGCAAACTCAAATCGACAACTCATTTACAAGACAAAAACTAACAGCTACAAGGAACAAAGACAAATCGCAGCAGCTGGACTCGGAGACTAGACTCGGTTAAACATAAAACAAACAGACAGAGCTCGACACAAGAGCAGACCCATGACTAAAATCTGACAGCTGAAATCACGAAATTAAAACTAACCAAAAGAGCACAACAACTCAGAACTCGGACTACTCAGCAACACACAAAAAACAAAAAATGAAGCTTACAGGTGGTAACTCGACTTACAAAACGAAAACAAGAAAGCAAGCAGTGAATAAACTTGAGTACTAACTCAACCAAAACAAAACCAGATGCTGGCTTGAACGAAACCAGAAACGAACTCAGTGACAAAGCAAAACCCAGCAACTCGCTTTAAACTACAAGGAATCAACGACTCAGGAATAGAGCGACTCGGCATAAAACAGAACTCGACCCAGTGAACTCAGTAAAGCAACTCGGGGTGATGGGGTGACTCAGGCAACGACTCACTAGCTACTCGAATCGGTGATATGCAAACTCAGCCATGAAAATCAAAACTAAAAACAAAATGAAAATAGGGGTGTTGGGGTTTTTAAACGAAACATGAACAAAAACAGGGTAAATGGGTTTTATGTTTAATAAACGAAACAGGGGAGTTGTATTTTTGTTAATAAAACTTAATCGGAGTAAGGAGAAACTAAGCCCCCAACACAAATTATTTATGTGCGAGAACTTAATTCAAATCTAAAGAAACTAAATCTAAAACAAGAGCTTAATTAATTAAACTAAAGGCTCCTTCCAATCCACAACTAATCTTGAATTTCATGGTGGTTAGGGGAAGATTTCATAGCCAAATGAAAAGTAAGAACAAGAATGTAAGAAGATAAAATCTTGCATTAAAATATTAAAATGTGTTTACAAAAGGATGAGAGAGCATACAAATTAAAGCTAGATCTAGACTAGAAAAAGGAGGCTACTAAAAAGAGAAAATCCTAGGTTAAAAAGATGATTACAAGTAAAGGGGGTGGGGGTATTTATAGCTAGAAATGTAGGGTTTAGGGGTAGGGTGGCTAAATCTAATCCATCCATGTGTGATATGTGTTGGGTAAATCATAGCCATCCATGTGCCCCCTTGCTTGCCAACTCTCTTTGATTTTCTTCTTTTCTTTTCTTTTTCTCCCTTTTTCTTGCATTTTCTCTTCTTTCTTTATTTATCTACAATTTCCTGAAATAAAAATAAATAAGCGATGAATACTACGAAAATAAACAAAAAATAGGCACTTAAATATGCAAAAATATGGACTAATCAAACTTCCCCATACCTATCTTTTGCTCGTCCTCGAGTAAAAATCAAAAGAAAAAAAAATAAACTAAGCAAACTAGATGCGATTCCTAGGCTCCTTTTCGTAGGCGTGACGGGTGATTTTAGGTTCACCAACCCGTTAAACTCGCAGACGATCTCTACAAGAGGAGTTTTGTCTCCTAAGGGTTTACAGAAGATATACCCATAAAATCTTCGAGACATTCTAGCAAGTGTCTACTCGACTCTACTCTAATTTCGTTGGTGTTAACAAAAAGCGTTTTTTTAGGAAAATACGACTTAAAGACTCATCTACTAATAATCAAGATATAGTTGTCTCTAATCTACTTGCATCGACACAAAAGTTTACTAGAAATCCAAGGAGTGTAAGTAATTTAAGGCCTTTGATGGATCCTAATTATCTAAGAACACTTTCTCTTTTTCAACCAATTTTGAACTGACCCAATCTCTATCGAAACAAATATCTAGCCAAACTTCACAAACTCTTATTCCTTCTTTTTTCTTTCTTTTTTTTTTTTTTGCATTGACTTTATTTTGTCCGTTTTCTTAGGCAAACAATGTTACCCATGTAGCGAGCTTTAGGTCAGTGACTCCCAAACCAAACGGTCTTAGGGCACTAGGTTTTGAAATCCCCCGACGGACTTAATTGCTCGAGTAACAAAGGCCACAAAACGAGACTAGCCAATCTACTTTTGCCCATTTATCTAAAGATTTTATCTATAAAGAACAATGGGTATTGAAGTAGTTATTCCTTTTCTTTTTCTATCTCTTTTTTTTTCTTTTTTTTTTATTCGCAAAGGTTCGATTCGACATTGTTTCAACATGTGGGTTCTCTCTCAGGTATCGAATAATATCACTAGACAATCTCTCCATCAAAGGTCTTGTGCAAATGTGTGTGCCATCTTGGAATTTAAAGTACAAATCGGTCGATACAAGCTTCAAAAGACAACCTTACTCAACTACGTTCAAATTATCTAAAAGACACTACATATATATAGTTTTCGAAAACATGCTAAACACCAACTATTCCTAAAGTTCGAGTGAGGGAAAGACAACTTAGCTAAAAGAATCTCTATTTTTGGATTTTCTAATTTTTCTTTTTTTTTAGGGTTTTTCATTTTTTAAGAATTACACTAAAGCCCTCCCCATACCTAAATCATGCATTGTCCTCAATGTATGCAAAAGAGAGAGTTGAAATGAGAGAGTAAAGAGGAAAAATACCTGAATAGGGGATGAAGGGGGTTTTTATTAACTACTGAAGCAACTTACATGATCAAGGGTCGATGAGGTTGATGACCTCCTCCTCCGAATCAACAGGCAATTCTAAAAATGGTTTAAGACGTTGACCATTAACTTTAAAAACATTACCATTTTTAGGATCCTGAATTTCAACAGCACCGTGAGGAAACACAACTTGAACAATGTAAGGACCATCCCATCTAGAACGCAACTTACCGGGAAACAAATGAAGCCTAGAGTTGTAGAGAAAAACTTTTTGGCCGGGAGAAAAGGATTTTCTCAAAATGGTTTTATCATGGAAGGCCTTGGTTCTCTCTTTGTAAATTTTAGCGTTTTCGTAGGCATCATTTCTAAGTTCGTCCAACTCGGTCAATTGCAACTTCCGATGACTACCGGCGGTGGGTAAGTCGAAGTTCAATTCTCTAATGGCCCACATGGCCCTATGCTCTAGCTCAACCGGCAAATGGCAAGCTTTACCATACACGAGTCTATAAGGAGACATTCCTAAGACGGTCTTAAAGGCGGTCCGATAGGCCCATAAGGCATCTATCAACTTGGTGGACCAATCCTTCCTATTCGAGTTGACCGTCTTTTCTAAGATTTGCTTAATTTGCCGGTTTGAGACCTCTACTTGGCCACTAGTTTGAGGATGATAAGGGGTAGCAAGCCTATGAGTGATGGAGTACTTCTTAAGAAGAGACTCGAATTGACGGTTCTTGAAATGTGTCCCTTGGTCACTAATGATAGCCCTAGGTGTACCAAATCGAGAAAAGATATTCTCTTTAAGGAAGCGAAGGACAACTTTGTTGTCATTAGACCGGGTCGGGATGGCTTCTACCCACTTAGAAACGTAATCTACCGCTAGAAGGATGTAAAGGTGGCCAAACGAACTAGGGAATGGGCCCATGAAATCTATGCCCCACACATCAAAGAGCTCTATAACAAGGATTGGGCTCATAGGCATCATGTTCCTCCTAGTGATTCTTCCTAGATGTTGACACCTACTACATGCGGAACAATACTCGGCGGCATCCTTAAACAAAGTGGGCCAATAAAAACCGCATTGGAGGATTTTAGCGGTGGTCTTTTTCGCACTAAAATGACCTCCACATGCTTGATCATGACAAAACGAGAGGATGCTATGAAACTCACTATTTGGGACACACCTCCTAATGATTTGGTCGGGACAATGCTTAAAGAGATACGGGTCGTCCCAAAAGAAATGTTTCACTTGAGAAAAGAACTTGGCTTTATCATTCTTGGACCATGTCGAGGGAATGTCACCGGTTGCTAAGTAATTGACTATGTCGGCGAACCAAGGGAGAGTGGAAATCGAGAGAAGGTGTTCGTCGGGAAAGGACTCGCTTAAGGGCAAGTCGTTAGTGGATTCAACCACTAATCGAGAAAGATGATCGGCGACGACATTCTCACAACCTTTCTTATCCCTAATCTCTAAGTCGAACTCTTGGAGCAACAAAATCCATCTGATTAAGCGGGCTTTTGAGTCTTTTTTAGAGAAAAGGTACTTAAGAGCGGCATGGTCGGTGTAAACAATGATTTTTGACCCGATAAGATAAGAGCGAAACTTTTCTAAGGCAAAGACTACGGCTAGAAGTTCCTTTTCGGTGGTAGAGTAATTGAGTTGGGCATCATTTAAGGTCTTACTAGCGTAGTAAATGACATGAGGCCTCTTATCTATTCGTTGTCCTAAAACCGCTCCTATCGCATAATCGGATGCGTCACACATAAGCTCAAAAGGTTGACTCCAATCGGGAGACTTCATGATCGGGGCTGAAGTCAACTCTCTCTTAAGGTCTTCGAAGGAATGAACACACTCGCTTGTGAACTCGAATTTGACATCCTTAGCTAGAAGGTTGGTCAAAGGTCGGGCCTTTTTGCTAAAATCTTGGATGAATCTACGATAAAATCCCGCATGTCCAAGGAAAGAACGAATTTCCTTAACGGACTTGGGAGGTGGGAGATTAGCTATTAGGTCGACCTTAGCCTTGTCTACTTCGATCCCTTTTTCAGAGATTTTGTGTCCCAAAACGATTCCCTCCTTAACCATGAAATGACATTTCTCCCAATTTAACACTAGATCTGTTTCCTCACATCTTTTCAACACTCGATCTAGATTGTTAAGGCATTGGTGAAAAGATGGACCAAAGATGGAAAAGTCATCTATGAAGACTTCTAGAAAGTCACCTATCATTTCCGAGAAGATGCTAGTCATGCACCTTTGGAACGTGGACGGGCCCGTGGTTAGGCCGAAAGCTAGACGTCTATAAGCGAAGGTTCCAAAAGGGCATGTAAAGGTGGTCTTTTCTTGGTCTTCGGGAGCAATCGGGATTTGAAAATATCCCGAGTAACCATCTAAGAAGCAATAAAAGGCATGACCCGCTAACCTCTCTAGCATTTGATCGATAAAGGGCAAAGGGAAATGATCTTTCCTAGTGACGGCATTGAGCTTTCTAAAATCTATGCACATTCTCCAACCGGATTGGACACGTGTTGGAATTTGCTCATTGTTCTCATTGGTCACCAAAGTGATGCCCGACTTCTTAGGCACTACATGGACGGGACTCACCCACTTACTATCGGAAATTGGATAGATGATCCCATTGTCTAAGCACTTAAGAATTTCTTTCTTAACTACCTCCATCATGGGAGGATTCAACCTCCTTTGAGGTTCTCTCACGGGCTTTGCATCTTCTACCAAATGAATCCTATGTTGGACAATCGCCGGGCTAATTCCTTTAATGTCCGAGATGCTCCATCCTATCGCTCCCTTATGCTTTCTAAGGATTCCTAAAAGTTCTTCCTCTTGTGACGTAGTCAAATTAGAGGCAATGATAACAGGATATGACTCGTTAGGGCCTAGAAAAGCATACTTAAGAGTGTCGGGAAGAGGTTTGAGTTCTAACTCTGGCGGTTGTGACTCAACGGTTTTCTTTGGTAAAGGCAAATGCTCGGGTTCAACATTACGCTCTTGATTCGTTGTAGGAATGGTGGATTCTAACATTTGGTTGACCTCATGTGTGTAGTCGGAAACATCCC
Organism: Daucus carota subsp. sativus; assembly: GCF_001625215.2. Taxonomy (NCBI): domain Eukaryota; kingdom Viridiplantae; phylum Streptophyta; class Magnoliopsida; order Apiales; family Apiaceae; genus Daucus; species Daucus carota. Next base: position 256,111 of record NC_030384.2, on the reverse strand, counting down.
AATTCTCTCCAAAATGTTTTAAGCAAAATTCAAGGGCATCTTTGGGATTCATGAGATCTTGATCAACTATTTCATCAATTAGATTAACGTCCAAAGGTTGATCATAGAAATCATCGGATTGTTTCCCCACATGAAAAATGTTGAGGTCGATAGTCATGTTGCCAAATGTTAGCTTCATTAAGCCATTCCTACAATTAATCAACGCGTTGGATGTAGCTAAAAAGGGTCATCCTAGGATGATGGGAATTTGATTCTTAGGGTTCCTAACCGGCTCGGTCTCTAGGACGACAAAATCTACGGGAAAAACAAAGTCACCTACTTTAATTAGCACATCTTCGATCATTCCCTTAGGAATTTTCACGGATCGATCGGCTAATTGAAGTGTGACATTTGTTTGTCGGAGCTCCCCTAAACCTAAGGCTTGGTAGACAGAATATGGAAGCAGATTAACACTAGCCCCTAAATCAAGTAACGCCTTATCCACAAAAGTTTCTCCTATGACACATGAAATTGTAGGACAACCGGGGTCCTTGTATTTCACGGGAATTTGGTTTGAAAGAATCGAACTAATGTGAGAGGTAAGGAAAGCTTTCTTAGGGACATGGTTAGTTCTTTTATGGGTACATAACTCCTTAAGACACTTAGCATATGAGGGAATTTGTTGAATTGCATCTAAAAGGGGTATGTTGACCTTGACTTGCTTAAACACTTCCAAAATCTTCTCCATTTGAGCCGTTTGCTTAGGTGAAATAAGTCTTTGTGGGTAAGGGACTCTTGGTTTATAGACTACTTCACTTTGCAACTCGGGTTCCGGGTTTGGGTCACTCGACTCCTCACGGGCTTTTGAACACTCGAGTTTGTCATGATTAATGGTAGTGAAGGGTGGACTTGGATTAGAAGTCGAATCCCCTTTTTCACCAAGGTTCTTACCAACGTGGGTATCAACTTGTTTACCCGACCTAAGAGAAATGACCGAATGCACATTATCCGGGGGTCTTTGATTAAGTGGAAATTTTGGGTTCGGCTCCGGTTGGCTCGGGAATTTGTTCTTTTCTCGCTCACACAACGTGCTCGCTAATTGACTCAATTGGGACTCTAACTTAGAAACGGCTTGCACATTAGAATGCAAAAGTTGCCTATCTTGAGTTAAAGTTTGCATGAAGGTTTGTTGGGATTGGGTCAAGTTAGTTTGCGATTTCACTAAGGCCTCTATGCTCTTTTCTAAGGAGTTGAGTCTCTTATCCGAATCATTAAAACCGGGAGGATTTAACGGAGCTTGACTCGGGTTTTGATAATTCGGAAAAGAATTGGGATTGGGCCTAGGAAAATTAGGTTGTGGAGTTTGAAAGTTTTGCCCTTGGTTCCACGAGAAATTCGGGTGATTCTTCCACCCGGGGTTGTAAGTTGGTGCAAAAGGATCGTTTCTCGGCTTAGGTTGGAACATTGCGTTCACTTGCTCAAAATCATGAGATTGTTGAATCTCGGGATGGGAAGCATTATAGTTCGGGAACATAGGCAAAGATGAGGGGCCACTATGAGACTCCAAAGCCTCGAGTCTCTTAGTAAGGGTTGCTAATTTGGCATCGGTTGCCACATTGTTTCCTATCGAGTGCAAACCCCTAGAGCTAGACGCCTCGATTGACTTTTTAGGTTCCCTAGTAGACTCCCATAACATCGTTTTTTCGGCTAAGTCCTCGAAAAATTCCCACCCTTGGTCCTCATCTTTCTCCATGAATTTTCCTTGGCACATAGACTCTAATAACGCGGTGGTTTGACTATCTAAGGCCTCGTACACAATCTTACAAAGTCTCCATTTCTCTATTCCATGGTGGGGGCATTGTGATAAAAGATTTTTGAAACGATCAAAGAATTTCCAAAAAGACTCATTTTCCCTTTGATGGAATTGATTTATTTCATTTGTAATTCGAGTCGTTTTGTGGTTTGGAAAATACTTTTTAAGAAACATTACCACAAAGCCCTCCCAAGTGGAAATAGAATTGACGGGAAGACTATACAACCATTTTTTAGCATTTTCTTTTAAAGCAAAGTTGATTAGTCTAAGCCGAATGGAGTCTTCGCTCAATTGTTGGAGTTTTTGCAAACCGCAAACCTCCTCAAATTCTTGGATAAAAAGATAGGGATCCTCACCTTCACTCCCTAAAAACTTAGGCAACATGCTAATGTGATGTGCCTTAATCTCGAAATTGTTCCCATTAACGGGAGGAAGAGTGATACACGATGGTTGAGCAGAACGGGACGGGTAACAGCGGTCTTTAAGAGACAATGCCATGTTTACTATCGGTTTGCTAGCTTCTATGGGTTCGGAGTCCGAAGAGGACGAAGATGGAATTTCGATGATCGGTCTAACTAATCTAGACGATTCGCTCCTAACCCAAGTAGTTCGCATAAACTAGATAGTAAACACGTAGCAAATAAGTGCGAAGAAATAAAACAAACAAAAGAAAGGGTGTAAAAGTGAAAGAAAAACTTAATTCTAGGGTTCCCTAATAAAAATGAACTAGACCTTGTTCCTAACGTTAAGGACCACCAAAAACTCGATAAATCCAAAATTATTCGGACCGGTCTGGCCAGTTTGGAGCAGGCATTGCCAAGAGGCCAATCTCCGCGCTTAGACACCAAACCTTAATCGGCCAGGTAAGCTTTCGCTTGCCTTAGACACCGAAAAGTCGGAATAATTAAAGATTACCTCGTCTTTTAGGTACCTTCCTAATCGAGCGCGAATTCCTAGGGGCTAACGTCTAATTCAATTTTATTAAAAGGCTAGGGAAATGCAAAATGAAGTAATTAAATCGTTGTGGGCCAAGGAAAGGGTGATGAAATCCCTTCCCTTATCTTATGAGTGGGTTTTGCCCTTAAGATTTTATTTAAAATGATGCACCACACAACGAGATAATTAAAGCGATAAACAACTATGGATTCTTAAACTACGTGTTTTAATCTAAAGAAAAGAAATTAACGTACCTTTGGGTCCTCCAGCGATCACCACAATTTAAGGTACGAAAATTTAAAAACAAAAATTAAAATCTAGATAATGTGCTCCTAAGTGTTAAAATGCATGATGCCACAATTATGTAATTCTAACTAATATTTTTGGATTTTAAATTTTCAATTTGTTTGTGTTTTTTCAATTTTCAAATTTGTTTGTGATTTTCTAAATAAAGACGAAAAAAATGGGGAGATACGGTTACCAAAGCAAGCTTCCCGAATTCCACGCGAAATCCGTCCACTCTAGTCCATGATTCCCGAATACTCCTCCTCGAAATAAAAACAAAAAAGTGAGAAACAAACTAATCCGAAAGATTAAAAATAAAGGAGCGAAAAATTAATTTTAATCCCCGGCAGCGGCGCCAAAAACTTGATGTGCTCGAAATAATTCTTTTAAATCGCAAGCGCACGATCACCGTTTTAATATTTATGATTCGATCCACAGAGATTAAAATTATTTTCGCAATCCTTTAATAATTAACCTAGGCGAATTAGAACAATAATTTGAAAGGGGTTTTTTTAAAAGTCTAAGATTAACAAATTAACACATTCAATTATTGTCACTTATCTAAAATTCAACTTATTAATTATTCTAAATTAATCAAGTACTCGAGTAACTAGCGAGACAATTAAACTGGACTAAACTAATTAAACCAAAGCATAGAATTACTAGGTGGCCACAAAACTTGTCAAGTAAACAAAAAGAAATAAACTAAGAAAAACATAATTTATACTTCAATTATACTGCCATCGACCAAACTAGACTCAACCCAGGACTTAAGCAAAAGAAATCAACGATAACTTGGTTACTAATTCAATTCACAAAAAAAACGAATACATACTCAACCAATTCAGTGAAGTCCAAAACTCATTTAAAAATACGACAAATCAATAGATCAAAAATGACTTTTCTACACAGACAGGGAGATGGAAATAATCAGCCAGGACTCGGTGCAGAATCATGAAGCAGCAGACACCACTGGACTAAACAAACAAAACGCAGCAGACACTCGAGCAACAGACTTCGATACAGCTTTAAAACAAAACCCAGCAGTAAACATACACGGTACCTACGCTATTCAGTAAAACAAACTAAAACTGCAGCCCTGCGACTCAGACAAATCACTCGGAACTCAGCAGAAAATGAAATTGACTCGACTAAACAGAATCAAACCAAACAGAATCAAACCAGCAAAACTTGGACGGAACAAATCAGCAAACTCAAATCGACAACTCATTTACAAGACAAAAACTAACAGCTACAAGGAACAAAGACAAATCGCAGCAGCTGGACTCGGAGACTAGACTCGGTTAAACATAAAACAAACAGACAGAGCTCGACACAAGAGCAGACCCATGACTAAAATCTGACAGCTGAAATCACGAAATTAAAACTAACCAAAAGAGCACAACAACTCAGAACTCGGACTACTCAGCAACACACAAAAAACAAAAAATGAAGCTTACAGGTGGTAACTCGACTTACAAAACGAAAACAAGAAAGCAAGCAGTGAATAAACTTGAGTACTAACTCAACCAAAACAAAACCAGATGCTGGCTTGAACGAAACCAGAAACGAACTCAGTGACAAAGCAAAACCCAGCAACTCGCTTTAAACTACAAGGAATCAACGACTCAGGAATAGAGCGACTCGGCATAAAACAGAACTCGACCCAGTGAACTCAGTAAAGCAACTCGGGGTGATGGGGTGACTCAGGCAACGACTCACTAGCTACTCGAATCGGTGATATGCAAACTCAGCCATGAAAATCAAAACTAAAAACAAAATGAAAACAGGGGTGTTGGGGTTTTTAAACGAAACATGAACAAAAACAGGGTAAATGGGTTTTATGTTTAATAAACGAAACAGGGGAGTTGTATTTTTGTTAATAAAACTTAATCGGAGTAAGGAGAAACTAAGCCCCCAACACAAATTATTTATGTGCGAGAACTTAATTCAAATCTAAAGAAACTAAATCTAAAACAAGAGCTTAATTAATTAAACTAAAGGCTCCTTCCAATCCACAACTAATCTTGAATTTCATGGTGGTTAGGGGAAGATTTCATAGCCAAATGAAAAGTAAGAACAAGAATGTAAGAAGATAAAATCTTGCATTAAAATATTAAAATGTGTTTACAAAAGGATGAGAGAGCATACAAATTAAAGCTAGATCTAGACTAGAAAAAGGAGGCTACTAAAAAGAGAAAATCCTAGGTTAAAAAGATGATTACAAGTAAAGGGGGTGGGGGTATTTATAGCTAGAAATGTAGGGTTTAGGGGTAGGGTGGCTAAATCTAATCCATCCATGTGTGATATGTGTTGGGTAAATCATAGCCATCCATGTGCCCCCTTGCTTGCCAACTCTCTTTGATTTTCTTCTTTTCTTTTCTTTTTCTCCCTTTTTCTTGCATTTTCTCTTCTTTCTTTATTTATCTACAATTTCCTGAAATAAAAATACATAAGCGATTAATACTACGAAAATAAACAAAAAATAGGCACTTAAATATGCAAAAATATGGACTAATCAGGGATAACAGCGGCGGCGACTGCCGGTGGTAGTGCGGGGAGAGAAGGAAAGGGAGAGTGTGATGGAGAGAGAGCGGACGGAGAGAAGGAAGAGATATGGGGTCGAGAGAGATTCGGGAGAGATGAAGGAGAGTGAGAGACATTGCGAGAGTGAGAGAGAGGGAGATGAGTGAGATTTTTGAGAGAGAGATGGTGAGATGAGAGAAATTGATAACTAAAAGAAATAATCAGTTTATATAATCTGATTAAGTAAAAGTGTGACATGTACCAAAACAAAAGACACGCGTCCCCTGCCAGCTCGGTCTCGGACTGATTTTGACACATAACGAAATACTAGCGGATAAATTATACTCGAAATATTACCAAAATAATTTTAAAAATAATAAAATAATTAAAAACTAATAAAATATGATTTTCATGATTTTTGAATCATTTTTTAAATTAATAAAAAAACCCACTTGAATCTACACAAAAAATCATTTAGAGCTGAATAATTAACGAAATGTCATTTTATGAATTTTATAAATCTTTAAAAATATTTAATGAAATTATAGAGCCATAAAAATAATTTTATAGGCAAAACCCAATTTTATAAAATCCAATCACTATCAAATCCATAACAAATAGAAATCAATAACACAGCTCGACAATCCAATAGAAATAAAATACACCGACTCTCGAGAATATAATCACAGCACAGCCAGATAATATTGAGCACATAATAATCAGATAATAATTTCATTTATTAAATAATTACAAAAATTACATATCGTTATATAATTCACCTAACAGCTTGCTGAATCTTTCGAACATGATAGTCAGCTCTTCTCATTGATTTTCCATGAAAGCTTCATATAGAGAGACTAGGATTTGCTTTTGGTTCTCTTTAACTTTTTCGCTTCCCTCACATAGCAACTCGATCTTTTTCCACATATCATATGCTGAGCTACATGTTATGACATTGCCACCCATGACTTTGTCATTTGAAAGTGAATCCAGCGAGATTAGTTGTAGATGATCATCTCGTGTTACATATTTGATGATGTCACAGGTGTCTAACTTGTTTAGTGTGCAGAAGCAAATATCAGAGTTTATCTAGAAATCAGAGTTTAACGACTGCCAGCTGGATCAGAGTTTAGCGAAGATCAGAGTTTGCAGGCGGCTGATTTTTAGGAGCAGATCTGGATAAACAAGGAAGATAAAGATCAAGGAAGATTGTGCAGATCAGGACAACAGAAGGATAGCTACTGATTAGATTATTTTAGGAAGCAGATAATTGTAAATCAATCAATAGATATCATGTAACTGTGTATATAAACACAGCTTAGGATTTACTCTATAGGAGTTAGAATATCGAGCACATTATTCTTGTAACCCAGCAGCTCTTAGTGATAAATTATAAATCACTAAGAGAGCATTTGTATAACGATCTGTAAATTTGTAAATATTTGATTAATAAAGTATTATCTGATTATTATGTGCTCAATATTATCTGATGGTGCTGTGATTGTATTCCCAAGAGTCAGTGTATTTCATTTTTATTTGGTTGTCGAGCCGTGTTATCGATTACTATTTGTTATGGACTTTATAGAGATTGGATTTTATAAAATTGTGTATTGCTTATAAAATCGTTTTCATCGCTTTAAAATTTCATTAAATATTTTTAGAGATTTATAAAATTCCTAAATTGATGTTTCGTTAATTATTCTGCCCTAGATGATTTTCAGTGTAGTTTCAAGTGGGGTGTTTCTATTAATTTCAAAAACGATCCAGAAATCATGAAAATTATTTTGGTATTTATCTGGATCATTTTATCTACGAGTTTGTTCGTTAATTTGTCAAAACAGTCCGAGACCGAGCTGGCAGGGACGCGTGTCATTTGTTTTAGATACGTGGCAAGCTTCTGTCTTAATCAGTTGTGTTTATCGTTAATTATCTAAAAACATCAATCTCTCACCTGTATCTCTCTCACCGCCTCTCCTCTCTCTCTCCCAAAAATCTCTCCCGTGTCTCTCTCGCACTCCCTCTCTTCCTCACCAATCTCTCTCGCTGGAATCTCTCTCTGCACTCTCTCTCACTGCCCTCTCCCTGCGTCTTTCTCTCTGCGTCTCTCCCCTGTCGCCTCGCCGCTTTGTTTTTCCGGCCGCCTCGCCACCGCTCGCCGCCGCTTCGTTCCCTTCAGCCCCTCCAGGCCACTGTCTCCCTCTTCCTCCGGTTTCCTTCCTCCTTTTCTCTCCCCTTTCTTCCCCTGTTTTCCCCTGTCCCGCTGCTGTGTAATCGGGTCCATGTGTGTGTGTGTGTTTTTCAACGTTTGTGTGTGTCTCAGGTTTGCATCAGTGTGTGTACTGTGTGCTGGTGTGTGCGTGTGTAGTGGGTGTGTGTGTAAGAGTGGGTGTGTGTGTATTGTGTGATTTTGGCCGTGAGTGTTGGTCACAGGAGTAAGTGGGTGAATGTTTATTAATGTATTTGGCTTCTACAAGACTACCGTACCATTTCTTTGACTTTATCAGATGATTTGTTATTTGGTTAAGCATTTTACTCAATTTGTTAATTTGTTTGGTAGTTACAAGTTAAGGTGGTTAGTAGTTAATTACAGGTTGTTTGGGATTTGTTGTGTCGATATGATATCGACTGGTAGCCCGATAAATAGAGGAGATGCTGCCCGATTTTCAAATAAAATTAGATTTTAAATTATACGGGAACGTCCTCTGTAATTATCGAACTATCAATCGAGTCTATAAATAATATATATGTGACTTGGTGAATATTTTACGGAAAGTATTATAACCCTACTTTCTCGTACTATCAGTGGATCGTACATTTTGAATTCAACCCGAACCTGATTTGAATTATGTGAGCCTTATCTGCTTATCTGTACTACTTTATATATATTAAAGTCGGGTTGTACTATCGAAGGGGTTAGAGTCTAGCGATGATGTCTGACATAGAGACTGTCTAACTTAGGATTGTTCGATCCTGTAGGTTCTATTTCGGGACACCAGTTTTCGAAAGGCTAGTCGACTCCCTTCATAGCATCTGATTCCTATACTTCAGCAAGGCAAGTACCACTGACCATACTCTTTATGGTTCAGATTATATATGACACTAGTACAAAAATGGCCTATAGCGTCGGTCAAAACATACTTTTAGCGTCGATCAAGTGGCGTAGTATATGAAGGCGACACTAAAGGTATGGATCTGTTGCGTCGGTTAATTTGGCGACGCTTAAAACAGTCATAAGCGTCGGTTATCTGAAACGCCGACACTATAGGTACAAGTATAAGCGTCGGTTACCTGAAACACCGACGCTATTGGTATGAGCATAAGCGTCGGTTACCTAAAATGCCGACGCTGTAGGTATAAACATAAGCGTCGGTTACCTAAATTGCCGACGCTACAGATATAGGAATAAGCGTCGGTTGCAAAAATGCCGACGCTGTAGGTATAGACCTATTGCGTCGGTTCACAAGAATGCCGACACTTATAGTCATTTTTAAAAAAAAAATATCCCCTTAATTTGCTGTCGCAGGACGCAATACAACCACAAACAAATCATAACACATAATAAATATATCACAGGCTCTCAAATTATATTCAATTTTTGATAAAAAGGTATCGATCAAGGTTTCATACATAATTAAACTAAATATCTTTTTAAATCCAAGGTTTCTATAAACACAAGTATGAACTTTAAACATTTTCCATGCTTAGTTACTCAAATCACACAGGAGTTGCAGCCACCTCCCCTGTATCTTTGCCGCCGCTGGAACTCCAGTTCGATCTTGATCGAATCAACATTGGCACTCCCCTACCTCCCTTCAATGCAAATAAGAGATGGAAACTATTTGAATTACACAGTACCTGACAAATGTCACAAAAAAAGGCCATCTTATTAATCTGTTACACAATATTTGATCAAATTCAAAATTTTCTAAGTCCATTTAACCAGATTACGATGTAAAGAATAAACTGATTCACATGAATATAGGCTTTGCAACTGTTACTTTATATGTATTACAAAAAACCGTATTCATATTTCATACTGAGGGAGGAGATTTAACTTGAGGAGCTGCATTACCTGTAGTATGTCTTCTAGATCGTTATCTGTACTGCACAGGTGCAGCAACACCAAGTTCAGCCGAAATCTGTTTCTAAGCACCTGTCCAGAATGATCAAATCCTGTTGTAAAACTAGCCGACCATGAACATGCACAAATTGTTGCTGGTCCGAGGACCCGGCTAGAGGGTACATATATAGGTGGGTTCTAATGAAATTGATACTGTACCTTGACTGATGGGGATCATCTCAGCTGACTAGAAGTGTAAACTCTAGGAACTGATACGGCAGCTTGGTGTCTGTTCTTTAATGACTTCCTCTCATTTTCAAATATTCTTATTTATCGGTGGCATGGCAAAGATTTCCATCCCAGTGGAGACATGGAGCCAGTAAGTCACGGACATAACAGTGACACTGAAATAGGAATAGGACGATCACAACTGTTAACTGCTGCCAATATCAGTATATTTTAAGTGTAAATCATTCTCAAATCCAGATCAGAAAGAAATTACTAACCTGGCTGCAGTGTTTTTCATGTACAGTAGTGGACGTGAAGTGATACTTAGCACAGAGATGTCGTGGGTGGGGGTAGTCTCTGCAAGCCACCTGTAGATCAACAAAAAGAAAAGAAAATAAAAAATTAGTATCATACGCAATTAGTATAGATAACCATTAGTAGAAGCAGAATTACTATTAAGAAACCATATCAGAAGCAACTGTCATACATATTATTTACATCATCCTGCAGGACTTGGCCAAATAGGCAAGAAGGACTAAATTTATTAACAATCTAGAGAGGGGGGTTGTTCTGCACTGGCTCCTTTTAATTAGTTGTATTGTGAAATAAAAAAAATCACACATAAAAGAATACATATTACTTCAAACAGTTAATTAAGAAACATATTTATCAATACAATCGCAAGACATCAATACTCTGCAGCGGTCATTGAGAACACTGAAAACTCAATATTCCAAATAGATATTTCTATTCATAGCCACTTAAGCATAGTGACTGTTTAGAAACTTTCTTGCTCCAGTCGAAGCTTGCATCCTTCAGATTATATAAAAAAATTATGCTGGAGCTACAATGAACTTTGTCCATCGCTGCCAATAGCGCAAGTGATACTAATTTACCCACCTTGTATAAAACACAAGCTGCAAATATATTAGAATTGATTCCTTAATAACATCTTTACTTTTACCAGATCGATGTACAAATTGAATGATTTGACCAGCAGATTAACGTTTATAATTCAGATTAATTCCTACCAGGACTAAAATTCTTATGATATCAAAAGTTTGCTTTGTCCTCAACAAACTTGAACAAATAGCTAAGAATCAATACCTTAATAACATCTTTACTTTTACCAGTTTTAGCGTCAAAGACAGCTTTTATAACCCGAGCATAGAGCCTTTCAAGCTGCGGAATGCCATAATCTGCACTAAGCTCTACCAAACGCTGCTTAAGGGACTCTACTTTGCTGGTATCCTCAGCTTCAAGCATGGTAATATCAGGAGATCTGGATTCACATGCTTCACGAGATGCTTCCTTGGTTTAAATCAACAATTTCAGGTTCTTGAGATTTTAAATGCACCGATTCCTGGGGGACTGAATTCTATTCTTTAGTTTCAACTGTCATCCAATATAAGTTCCACATATCAAAGTTTATTTCAAAAAGGACTAGAGTATGATTACAGCTAGTCAATTTCAGTTTCAATCACAGTGGCATCGAGATTCACATCCCAAGAAATCATATTTTCCAATTACAGAGGTCAAACAAAAACTACCAAAATGAACAATCACTCACAAGATAAGAAACTAATATTGATTACACATTTACCTAACTAAATAAAGTTGACTATTTTGGCAGACTTATTATGGGCTAAAATAAATCAGTATATGACTGATAACCCAATAGGTAGCTTTTGATGCTATAGAAGTACCGATCATGTGCAACAACAGTTATTCAAATGGTATCATCTCCCTCGCTCTTATAAAAAATCGAATCGAACAAGATGTGCGCGTGAGTAAAAAACAGAGCAGCCTGGGAGTAAATACCTGTTGGTGCAACATCAGAAGTTTTCTTTGTTCGTTTCTGGGGTTCATAGCTTTGATCCAGATTAACCTCTGGCAATACATTACGAAGATGGGCACTTGCTCTAGTCATAGTTGCCATCTGAATAACAGGATCTTGATAGATTATACAGTCCCCTACCGGTGAGACGACACCACCAACCTCTCCTTCCCAACCTCCAAGCGAGGCGGCGATCCTCTTGACCTCTAATTAAAACCCTAATTGGAACTGTAGTTCTGTTTGTAACTCTAGCCGCACAAATCACAAACTATTTTATATTATCTTTTCAATATATCTTATCTTTTTTTGAAATATATCTTATCTTTTTGTTTATCTTTTTAAATTGAGAATATTTATATTATAAAAGTAATTTAATTTAAGTCTAATATATATTGATATTTTAATTTATATTATAATGATGTCTATATGTAAACATATCCTCCCTACTAATATTTATTGAAATATAAACACAAAAAACATATTAATTAAAATCTTATTATATAACTAAATTTCTACTTATCTAAAATTATTGAAAATTTGACATAAAAACTGAGATTCTTGTTGAATCAAGGCTTTGTCATATGGTTATATATTATATTAGAACTATTCTAATATATATATATATATATATATATATATATATATATATATATATATATATATAGATATATATAGATTATAATTTTATTAGATAATAATAATTAAATATTTTAAGAAGACTAACTGATTAATCGACAATCGGATGGGTTTTTAATTCGATTAAGAAAAATACGGTTAAATTGATGATTAATTAGTCCAAAATTGAATTAATCAGTCTAAAATTAGGAAAATATTAATACTTACAAAATTTATGAGGAGAATTTATAATTTTAAAAAGGATGATATAGATTTTATTAAATTAATCCCAAATAATGATCATGCTAATCATTTTGATTAATCACCGGTTTTCTGATTCATGCTTTTTACAAAAATGGATATTTATTTATTTATTCATTCATTTATTATATCATAACTATAAATATCATATACATATATATGTTTACAGGAGTTTGAATAATGAAATAATTAATGTACATTAATGAATAGATATTAATGTCTAATAAATAGATATTTATATTTACAAAATTGTATTCCCCATTTTTAAATTAAAAAATAATTTTGATTTTTAAAATATTTGTGGATCAGAAAATATTTTTTCAAAAATTAACATAATAATTTCCCAAAATATTTAAATATCCCAAATCTTTAAAATATAGAAAAATAATATTTTAAAACAATCACTTGATTTTTAAAAAAAAATTTATGAATATTCCTTTTTCTTATAAATTATTATAAAATAATTTATATTATTTTAAATATTTCTTATTTGGTTAAATTACATGCTTTCATAAAAAAAAATGAATAATGAAATTGCACATAATATATCAAATCATATTACTATACACATAATAACATAAGTAATGAAAATCCTTGATAATCATTTGCAAAATTTTTAGGATATTTTAATTATTCAAAATATAATTTAAAATAAATACCAGTTGAAATTTGAATTTTAAAAATAAATTGAATTATCTAAAAATAATAAAATCTAGGCAAAATCCACATTCACCAAGGTCGTCAGCGCATCCACACTTTCTCCATCTTATGCGGAATCTGAGAAGTAAAAGGAGGTCATGGAATGTCAGAAAATTTTGGTTTGTTTAAAAATTTAATACTTTTAGTGTCGGTCAAATATAAGGCGACGTTTAAAGCGACACTAAAAGATCAGTTTTAGGCGTCGGTTGTTCGTGACGACGCTATAAGATGGATTTAATGCGTCGGTTGAGTTAACACCGACGCTAAAGGGCTTATTTTAGGCGTCGGCTGAGCAAAGACCGACGCTGTAGGGTTAGTTTTAGGCGTCGGTTATTTATGACCGATGCTAGAAGTCAGTTTTAAGTGTCGGTTGAGTGATGACCGACGCTAGAAGTCAGTTTTAAGTGTCAGTTGAGTGATAACCGACGCTAAAAGGTTAGTTTTAGGCGTCGGTTGTTTGTTAACCGACGCAGAAAGTCTAACACAAATGACATTAAGTGTCGGTTAAGCTAACAACCGACACCTAAAGTATATATAGGCTACGGCTCTCTATATAACCGACGCTAAAAGTGCGATGCAAAAAGGCTATTTTGTACTAGTGTGAATAAAATAGAGCAATAATGCATGTCAAATATTAAATGTTTTGAGTACGTATTCCCCTGTTTCTATAGACTTTAATATCTTTTAAAATTGTTTTAAGGGAATAGTAACTTGTGAATATCTATCCCGGATGAGATTTTAATTCTGAAAAAGTTTAGTGATTATCATTGCTAAACCTGTGATATAATTCTTTGAGACATGGTATTAATTCATTAATATCATGTAATGGTTTTGAAAATGGGATAGATACAAATCAAATTGGAAACTGGAAATGGATCAGATATCTCTATTTGGAGCTGCGTAAGAGGTTCCGTTATTTGATAACGACCCAGCATGGTGGCGTAAGAGGCTTGCGTGGTTTACACACCCAAAACCACCTGGTCCAGCGTCTAAAGACCTAGCTAGTCTTTAGGTTCCGGAACATTATTTCGTGATGGCCGACTAGAGCCGTCCGGTGTTGATAGACTGATCAGCTGTCTTCACCTGTTAAGCGTCCAATATATCTGATATTCGTTTTAGATAAAAACCTGTATAGCATGCTAGTGATAAATTTTTGAAACTAAAACTTATGATTATCACATTTTCTAGCATGCTAATAAATGTTGATTTCCAGTTTCATATCAAATGATGATTTACTGTTTTATGTTCGAAGCATGCATGTTTTCTATTCTCTTGCTCTTATAAACTGTTTTATGATTTTATCTTCTGTTTATTCATATTGGTACGGCTGAGCGATTCATAGCTCACCCTTGCAAAATATTTACATAACTGTTTCAGATGCCTAGAACGAGACCGCCTAGACGACCATTGACCAGTAGTGGACGGGGTTCCATTCCTCCACCCATGTTGGGCACGTTTGAGGTAGTGGAGTCAGATATTATAAGTTATGGTATTGTAATAATTAGCGAGTTTATTCGGATTTAAGATTTATGGTATTGTAATATTCAGGTGACTTAAATCATCCTTAAACCTGGCAAGATCCTAGTCAGGGGTTGAATTATTATTATTATATTCAGGTTGTGTTTCCTTTTCATTATTATTAGTGACGTCAACTCTTACCCCGGGGTTGAGGCCGTCACAGTTGGTATCAGAGCTACAGGTTTAAGTCCCTGATTTAGGTTAGGTATAGGGTCTCGAGTCATTAGACTAGTTGTTCAAGTGTGAGTTGGCAACTCATATAGAGTCGCAAGTCTGGAGTTTAGTCGAGGGTTTCTAAGGAGGTTACCCTGGCACCTATTATTGTTACTAGAATCAACCTTGATATGTCAGTTTGTGATCTGGGCAGGCTCCTATTGAGATTTCCACCGATTCAGAGACACCTCACCATTCATCCTCCCAGGGTCAGGAGTCTAGTCCTGATGAGTCCTTCCCTCAGTGGAACCCTATTGCCACTACTCAGTATCCCCCTTCTGGTTTCGAGGCTGAGTCCAGCTCTAGACCCCGCATAGTCCGCAGATCCGTATCTGCTGTTCGTGACTTTCCACCCAGGTGTGGGCCATCTGCTGTTAGACCACCTGGGCGACCACCTGTGTCACCACCTATGTCGCCATTTATGCCACCATTTGTGCCACCACCCATGCCATCACCTGTGCTGCCACAGATTCCATCACCTACCTACCCCTCGGGTATCAGGTCTCCTATCCCTTATCATGCGCATCAAGCTGTAGATAGGACCTTTATCAGGGAGCACAGCCCCACTTTAGCAGCCCATCTTGATCAGATTCCTATTGGACCTTACCAGGGTGTCCGAGTACCATCCCCAGATATCCAGGCCCGAGTGAGGGCATTGACCTAGGCTGCCATAGCGAGAGCCCGACAGGTGGAGCCCGATGCTAGTCCCACAGCTAGGGCAGTGCATTATCAGCACTTAGTGGATTGGTTGGTTTTTGAGCTGGGATCTATTGGGGGTAATGACTAGATGTTGTGTTTTTGGGAGTTGTGACTGTTAGGATCCGGACTAGCGTGCCTTGTAGAGTTCGGAATCCTATAGTTTCCTTTTCAGTTGTATGTTGTAGTAGCAGTATTTTTTTTTGTTGTATATTCGGATAGTGGTTGTGTAATTTAGTAGTTGTATAGTTCTTGTACCATATTCTTTCTAGCATGTATGAGGTAGTGTACTGTTGTTGGATTGTATTTCTTTTAGCTTTGCATCTGGATATTGTATAGTTGTTGTATTATATTTCTTTTATCGTTGTATCATTTTCATTTCTGCACTGTTGTTCTTGTTGATTGTTATCATTGTTATTGTTATTTCTGTTGACGATATTGTTGGTTTAGCTACTCATTATAATCAGATCCCAACAGATATAAAATTTGGGTAAATTTCTAATAAAACTGAATCTTTCTCTTTTAAAATGTTTCAGAAAATGCCACCAAAGAAAACAAACCATTCAAATTCTTCTGGTAATGAGTTTGTTGGGGGTTCTGCTATGAATGATGTGCTAGACATGCTGCGCTAGCAATCTGTCCAAATGGCTCAGCAGCAGCAACAATTTCAACAACAGCAACTCTAATACCAACAACAACAACAACACCAGCAGCAGTTGATACAACAGCAACAACAGCAAATCCAGCAGCAACAGCTGCAAATGCAACAACAGACCTTTCATAGGGGACCAAATCAGACCACTAGTTTCAAGACTTTTCAGTCAGTGAAGCCCCAGGAGTTTAAAGGTGAGATGAATCCTGTAGCTGCAAGTCTGTGGCTTAAAGAAATGGAGAAAGCCTTCACTTTGACCCAGGTAAGTGATGAGCTTAAAACTGAGTATGCTAGTTACTTCCTTAAGAATGAAGCTAATTATTGGTGGGAGTCTACTCAGGCATTAGAAGGAGAAGGTCCTGTTGAATGGACCAGATTTACAGAGTTGTTTTTGAATAAGTATTTCCCGAGTAGTTTGGCGAATCAAATGGAAATTGAATTTTTGGAGTTGAAGCAAGGAGAAAAGAGTGTGACTGAGTATGAGAACAAGTTTACAGAACTTGCCCGTTTAGTGCCAGTATATGTAAGCACAGAGTCTCAGAAAGCTAAATGGTTTCAGCAAGGGTTGAAGCCTGAGATTAGGAGTGGAGTTGTAGCTTTACAACTCACTACATATACCTCGGTGGTCCAGGCTGCCTTAGTGATAGAAAGTGATCAGAAGCTGGCCGCCAAAGAGAAAGGCGATACAAAGAGGAAATTTGATAATGTTGAGGATAAGTCTGGATCAGGCGGACCCAACCAAAGGTTTCAAGAGAGCATCGGAAGGAATAGGAATCAAGGATTCCGTAAACAGAAGTTTCCCCCAGCTAGACCCAGTACTACTTCAGTTGGTTCCGACCAAAGCAGGTTCGTGAGAACCCCGATTGTAAATTGTAAACGATGTGGAAAGAGACATGGTGGATTGTGCAAGATGAATGTAGATTGCTTCAGGTGCGGGCAGAAGGGTCATTACTCGACAGAATGCAGGGTACAGAATCCAGGAATAACATGTCACAAGTGTGGTAAGGTGGGTCATGTGGCCAACAATTGTAGGAGCAATATTCAGACTAGTGTTGGAGGCAGCTCGTCTTAGGGACCAGTTAATAGTACTGCGAGGGCCAGGACCTTTAAGATGACCAAGAAGTCTACCCCTCAGGATTCCGATGTAGTCGCAGGTACGCTTTCTCTTAACTTCGTACCTGTTAAAGTTTTGTTTGATTCTGGAGCATCTAAGTCATTTATATCTAAGGGTTGTGTAAGTAGAATGGATCTAATGTTGGAAGATTTACCTAAGTCTTTAACCATAGAAGTGGCCAATCAGGATAAGGTCTCAGTAAGCCAGTTTTGCCCCAAGTGTCAACTAGAAATCTTAGGCCATTCCTTTCTAGCTGATTTGATACCCTTTGAGTTAGGAGAATTTGATGTGATCTTAGGAATGGATTGGTTGTCTCTATATAAGGTGAAGATTGATTGCAAGAAAAAGAAGGTGATTATATTTACAGAGGACAATGAAAAGGTTGTTTTTCAAGGACAGAGACAAGAAAAGAAATTTCTGTCGATTATGCAAGTAAAGAAACTGCTAAGACAAGGCTGTGAAGCTTATCTAGCTCATGTTCTGGATACCAAGAAACAAACCCCAAAATTAGAAGAGATTCCTGTAGTAAGAGAATACCCGGAAGTTTTCCCTGAGGAATTGCCAGGATTACCACCGGATCGGGAAATAGAGTTTTCAATTGATTTAGTGCCTGGAGCTGAGCCAGTGTCGAAAGCGCCATATCGGATGGCCCCAATAGAGATGAAAGAATTGGCTAAGCAACTTCAAGAATTGTTGGATAAGGGAGTAATTATACCGAGAGTATCCCCGTGGGGTGCTCCGGTACTGTTCGTGAAAAAGAAGGATGGTACGATGAGATTATGTATTGATTATAGGGAATTGAATAAGTTAACTATTAAGAATAAGTATCCCTTACCCAGGATTGATGATTTGTTTGATCAGCTAAAGGGAGCCTGTTGTTTCTCTAAAATTGATCTGAGATCTGGATACCATCAGTTAAAGATTAAACCTGAAGATATACCAAAGACAGCGTTTAGAACCAGATATGGACATTATAAGTTTTTGGTGATGTCGTTTGGGCTTACAAATGCCCCAGCTGCTTTTATGGATTTGATGAATCGAGTATTCAAGGAGTTCTTGGATAAGTTTGTAATTGTTTTTATTGATGATATTTTAATCTATTCAAGGACTGAGGAAGATCATGCAGAGCATTTGAGGATTTCCTTGCAGAGACTAAAGGAGAAGCAGTTATATGCTAAGTTTTCGAAGTGCGAATTCTGGTTGGAAGAAGTTCAATTTTTAGGGCATGTGGTTAGTAAAGATGGTATTAAAGTGGATCCCGCAAAGATTGAAGCTGTATCCAAGTGGGAACAGCCAAAGAACCCAACAGAGATAAGGAGTTTTCTTGGATTGGCTGGTTATTATCGGAGATTTGTTAAGGATTTCGCCAAGATAGCCACTCCATTGACTAAGTTGACTAGAAAGAACGAGAAATTTATTTGGAATGAGAAATGTGAGGAAAGTTTTCAAGAATTGAAAAAGAGGTTAGTAACAGCTCCAGTGTTAGCATTGCCAGATGAAGGAGGTAATTTTGTTATTTACGGTGATGCTTCTTTGAAGGGTTTAGGTTGTGTATTGATGCAGCACGATAAGGTTATTGCATACGCGTCTAGACAACTGAAACCCCATGAGCAAAAGTACCCAGTTCATGATTTGGAGTTGGCAGCAATTATTTTCGCTTTGAAGTTGTGGAGACATTACCTGTATGGAGAGAAGTGCGATATTTACACAGATCATAAGTGCTTAAAATATATATTTACTCAAAAGGACTTGAATATGAGACAAAGAAGGTGGTTGGAATTGATTAAGGATTATGATTGTTCTATTAACTACCACCCAGGTAAAGCTAATGTAGTGGCAGATGCATTGAGTAGGAAGGAAAGATTAAATCTGATGGGAATCGCTGATGAACTGTCAAAGGAATTGGAAAAGTTGAAGATTGAAGTTCAAACTCCAGGGAGTCAAAAGGAGAGTTCGCATTAAATTATATTTCAGCCAGAGTTATTAGAAAAGATTAGAAGATGTCAAGAAGAAGTCATGGATCAAGCCCCAGATAGTTTGACTGGTGAAGAAATTAGCACCCAAAAAGACAGTAAGGGTATACTTAGATTTTCTTCCAGAATTTGGATTCCAAATGTACCTGAGTTGAAGGGTGAACTTTTGCAAGAAGCTCATAGTTCTAGATTATCAATTCATCCAGGAAGTACTAAGATGTATCAAGACTTGAAGGAAAACTACTGGTGGCCAGGAATGAAGAAAGAGATAGCAGATTGGGTCAGTAAATGTCTAACATGTCAGAAAGTGAAGGCGGAACACCAGAGACCAAGTGGATTGCTGCAACCTCTAGAGATTCCCCAATGGAAATGGGAAGAGATTGCAATGGACTTTGTAGTTGGCCTACCGAGAACCCGATCAAACCACGATGCTATTTGGGTGATTATCGATAGATTAACTAAGTCCGCGCATTTTCTCCCTATCAATGAAAGATACTCTTTAGAAAAGTTAGTTAAGTTATATTTGGATGAGATTTGACTAAGCATGGAGTTCCTGTAGCAATTGTATCTGATCGAGATCCAAGATTTAATTCGAGATTTTGGTCTAAGTTTCAAGAGTGCTTAGGAACCAAGTTAAAGATGAGTACTGCCTACCATCCTCAGACAGACGGGCAGAGTGAAAGGACAATTCAGACTATAGAGGATATGCTGAGAGTTTGTGTGTTGGACTTCAAGGGAAACTGGGATGATCACCTACCATTAATAGAGTTTTCTTATAATAATAGCTATCACGCCAGTATTGGAATGCCACCTTATGAAGCACTATATGGTCGTAAGTGTCGATCCCCTCTCTACTGGGAAGAAGTGGGTGAAAGAAAGTTATTAGGTCCTGAGCTAGTTCAGCAAACCAAAGAAGAAGTGTTGTTAATTCGTGAAAGGTTAGAAGCAGCTCAGAACAGGCAGAGAAAGTACGCAGACGAGCATCGAAAAGATATGGATATAGAAGTCGGGTCAGTAGTATTACTCAAGGTCTCGCCATGGAAAGGATTGGTTAGATTTGGTAAGAAGGGTAAGTTGAGTCCTAGATATATCGGACCATTTGAAGTCTTGAGAAAGGTGGGTAAAGTCGCTTATGAGTTAGCCTTACCGCCTCAATTTCAACATATTCATAATGTCTTTCATGTATCCATGCTGAAGCCATATGTTCCTAGTTCAAACCAAGTCATTGAGTATGAACCAATCGAGATTCAGCCAGACTTGACTTATATAGAACAACCAGTTCAAATTCTAGATCGCAAGGAGCGAGTTCTTAGGAACAAGACTACTCCGATAATAAGAGTGCTTTGGAGGAATCCCCGTGTAGAAGAGTCTACCTGGGAACTAGAGTCAGAGATGTCAGACAGATATCCTCACTTGTTCAGTTAGTCCAGATTCTGAGGGCAGAATCTTTTTAAGGGGGGAAGGCTATAACGATCTGTAAATTTGTAAATATTTGATTAATAAAGTATTATCTGATTATTATGTGCTCAATATTATCTGATGGTGCTGTGATTGTATTCCCAAGAGTCAGTTTTCATTTTTATTTGGTTGTCGAGCCGTGTTATCGATTACTATTTGTTATGGACTTTATAGAGATTGGATTTTATAAAATTGTGTATTGCTTATAAAATCGTTTTCATCGCTTTAAAATTTCATTAAATATTTTTTAGAGATTTATAAAATTCCTAAAATGATGTTTCGTTAATTATTCTGCCCTAGATGATTTTCAGTGTAGTTTCAAGTGGGGTGTTTCTATTAATTTCAAAAACGATCCAGAAATCATGAAAATCATATTTTATTAGTTTTTAATTATTTTGAGATTTTTAAAATTATTTTGGTATTTATCTGGATCATTTTATCTGCGAGTTTGTTCGTTAATTTGTCAAAACAGTCCGAGACCGAGCTGGCAGGGACGCGTGTCATTTGTTTTAGATACGTGGCAAGCTTCTGTTTTAATCAGTTGTGTTTATTGTTAATTATCTAAAAACATCAATCTCTCACCTGTATCTCTCTCACCGCCTCTCCTCTCTCTCTCCCAAAAATCTCTCCCGTGTCTCTCTCGCACTCCCTCTCTTCCTCACCAATCTCTCTCGCTGGAATCTCTCTCTGCACTCTCTCTCACCGCCCTCTCCCCGCGTCTTTCTCTCCGCGTCTCTCCCATGTCGCCTCGCCGCTCTGTTTTTCCGGCCGCCTCGCCACCGCTCGCCGCCGCTTCGTTCCCTTCAGCCCCTCCAGGCCACTGTCTCCCTCTTCCTCCGGTTTCCTTCCTCCTTTTCTCTCCCCTTTCTTCCCCTGTTTTCCCCTGTCCCGCTGCTGTGTAATCGGGTCCATGTGTGTGTGTGTGTTTTTCAACGTGTGTGTGTGTCTCATGTGTGCATCAGTGTGTGTACTGTGTGTGCTGGTGTGTGCGTGTGTAGTGGGTGTGTGTGTAAGAGTGGGTGTGTGTGTGTATTGTGTGATTTTGGCCGTGAGTGTTGGTCACAGGAGTAAGTGGGTGAATGTTTATTAATGTATTTGGCTTCTGCAAGACTACCGTACCATTTCTTTGACTTTATCAGATGATTTGTTATTTGGTTAAGCATTTTACTCAATTTGTTAATTTGTTTGGTAGTTACAAGTTAAGGTGGTTAGTAGTTAATTACAGGTTGTTTGGGATTTGTTGTGTCGATATGATATCGACTGGTAGCCCGATAAATAGAGGAGATGCTGCCCGATTTTCAAATAAAATTAGATTTTAAATTATACGGGAACGTCCTCTGTAATTATCGAACTATCAATCGAGTCTATAAATAATATATATGTGACTTGGTGTAATATTTTACGGAAAGTATTATAACCCTACTTTCTCGTACTATCAGTGGATCGTACATTTTGAATTCAACCCGAACCTGATTTGAATTATGTGAGCCTTATCTGCTTATCTGTACTACTCTATATATTAAAGTCGGGTTGTACTATCGAAGGGGTTAGAGTCTAGCGATGATGTCTGACATAGAGACTGTCTAACTTAGGATTGTTCGATCCTGTAGGTTCTATTTCGGGACACCAGTTTTCGAAAGGCTAGTCGACTCCCTTCATAGCATCTGATTCCTATACTTCAGCAAGGCAAGTACCAGTGACCATACTCTTTATGGTTCAGATTATATATGAATAAAATAGAGCAAGAATGCATGTCAAATATTAAATGTTTTGAGTACGTATTCCCCTGTTTCTATAGACTTTAATATCTTTTAAAATTGTTTTAGGGGAATAGTAACTTGTGAATATCTATCCCGGATGAGATTTTAATTCTGAAAATGTTTAGTGATTATCATTGCTAAACATGTGATATAATTCTTTGAGACATGGTATTGATTCATGAATATCATGTAATGGTTTTGAAAATGGGATAGATACAAATCAAATTGGAAACTGGAAATGGATCAGATATCTCTATTTGGAGCTGCGTAAGAGGTTCCGTTATTTGATAACGACCCAGCATGGTGGCGTAAGAGGCTTGCGTGGTTTACACACCCAAAACCACTTGGTCCAGCGTCTAAAGACCTAGCTAGTCTTTAGGTTCTGGAACATTATTTCGTGATGGCCGACTAGAGCCGTCCGGTGTTGATAGACTGATCAGCTGTCTTCACCTATTAAGCGTCCAATATATCTGATATTCGTTTTAGATAAAAACCTGTATAGCATGCTAGTGATAAATTTTTGAAACTAAAACTTATGATTATCACATTTTCCAGCATGCTAATAAATGTTGATTTCCAGTTTCATATCAAATGATGATTTACTGTTTTATGTTCGAAGCATGCATGTTTTCTATTCTCTTGCTCTTATAAACTGTTTTATGATTTTATCTTCTGTTTATTCATATTGGTACTACTGAGCGATTCATAGCTCACCCTTGCAAAATATTTACATAACTGTTTCAGATGCCTAGAACGAGACCGCCTAGACAACCATTGACCAGTAGTGGACGGTGTTCCATCCCTCCACCCATGTTGGGCACGTTTGAGGTAGTGGAGTCAGATATTATAAGTTATGGTATTGTAATAATTAGCGAGTTTATTCGGATTTAAGATTTATGGTATTGTAATATTCAGGTGACTTAAATCATACTTAAACCTGGCAAGATCCTAGTCAGGGGTTGTATTATTATTATTATATTCAGGTTGTGTTTCCTTTTCATTATTATTAGTGACGTCAACTCTTACCCCGGGGTTGAGGCCGTCACAATTTGTAACCTACTGTGTTTTGTGAATAAGAGTTTACTTGGATTATTCTCTTATTTGAGTGTTCTGTTTTTGATTGTGTTTACTATATTAATTAATATAGTGAGTTAATTCGGCCTAACAAGTGGTATCAGAGCGAGCTCTGTTGATATACCTACAGTGAGATCTTAATCACACAATCATGTCTGAAAAATCACAAACTTCAAACAGTAGATATGAGTCAATTAGGGTTCCGATCCTTAGGGCATCTGAATATCCTGTCTGGAAAGTCAAGATGGTTATGTTTCTGGAGGCCACAGATCCAGAATACTTGGATAGGATTTATGATGGTCCACACATGCCAACAAAGCTCTATGTTGCAGTTGGAGATGAACCCCAGAAGATGATTCCTAAAGAAAAGAAGGACTATACTCCTGAGGACATCTCATCAATCAGTAAGGATGCAAAAGTGAAGCACTTGTTACACAGTGCTCTAGACAATGCTTTGGAAAACTGCAAAAGAAATATGGGATGCTTTGGAAATCAGATGTCAAGGAACCAAACCCATCAAGAAAAACAGAAGGACCATACTTACTCAAGAGTATGAACACTTTGATTCAAAAACTGGTGAATCATTGACTGATCTCTATGACAGGTTTGTCAAGCTGCTGAATGACTTATCTTTAGTGGATAAAGAATATGATTGGGAAGATTCAAATCTCAAATTCTTTCTTGCTCTTCCTGAAAAGTGGGATTTGAAAGTAACCACTATAAGAGACAACCATGACCTTGAAGAGATGTCTCTGGATGATATCTTTGGAAGATTGAAAACCTATGAACTTGAGATGGAACAAAGGAGCAAACGACACGGAGGGAAACCTAAGCCTATTGCTCTAAAAGTTCAAGGAGAAACTGCTGTGAAGAACAAAGGAAAAGCACATGTCACAAAGTCTGACACTGAGTCATCAAACTCTGGTAATGACTCAGACTCTGATGTACTTTCAGACTC
The DNA here is from genome assembly GCF_001625215.2 of Daucus carota subsp. sativus. Classification (NCBI taxonomy): domain Eukaryota; kingdom Viridiplantae; phylum Streptophyta; class Magnoliopsida; order Apiales; family Apiaceae; genus Daucus; species Daucus carota. Next base: position 231,456 of record NC_030384.2, on the reverse strand, counting down.
TGAGGACAGTGATACTGAAATGATGCAGCTGGCAGCATTGATGGCTAAAAGTTTCAAGAAGATGGCTTACAAGAACTTCAATAAAGGGAAGAAGTTCTCAAGGAAGGACAGAAACTCTGATAAGAAGGTCTTCAAAAAGAATGAAGGCAAGGAAGAAAAATCTGGAAAAGCTGATAAGTCTAAATATACCTGCTTCAACTGTGGTGAGAAGGGTCATTTTGCAACTGTGTGCAAGAAAGCCAAGAATGAAAAGGGACAAGCTTTTATCACCAAGAAAGGAAGCTGGGCAGACTCATCAGATTCTGAGGAAGAAGTCAACTATGCCTTGATGGCAAACACAGACAATAGTTCTGAGGCCGTTGAATCTAAGGTACCTCATTCCACTCTTGCTTTTGACACTGAAGATATAACTGAGTTAAGATTGTTTCTAAAAAACTTGCATGTCAGTTATAGAGATCAGACTTTAGAAAATGAGAGATTAAAATCTGAGATCTTAGATGTTAAGAAAAGGAATGATTATCTTGAGAAAGAACTTGTTCAGATGCTAGAAGTTCAGAAAGAAAGTGATGGTTCTGTTTTCATTAAGAATGAGCTGTTAAAGAAAAATGCCTCTCTTGAATCAGAACTTGCTAAGGAAAGAGAGATAATCAAAACATGGACTAACTCAGGTAAAACCACTCAGAATATCTTAGAAAGTGGAAATTGGAAGAAAGGACTAGGATACACTGATAAGAATGAAGTTGAGTCATTTAAACAAGAGATTGTTAAAATTGATAGATCTAAAGTTGCACCAGTTAGATTTGTTGCAGAATCAAAAGCTCATGACAAATCAAAGACTGATAAACTAAAACAGGTCAACATAGGTTTAATGACTCAGAAACAACTTAAGCATAAGCTCAAGGAAGTCAAACAAGAAGACAAGATTAAGGAACCTAGGAAAAATAGAAATGGGAAGGTAGGAATAAACGAAAGCAATAATTATATGCCTATTCCTAATGCTCCTAGGAAAACTTGTCATAACTATGGAAATCCTAATCATCTTGCTTCTTTTTGCAGGAAGAATAAGGACATAAATTCTATGTCTCCCAAATCAGAAGTTAAGACTAGCAATGTTAGATTTAGACCAGAAAATCCTTGTTTTCATTGTGGTAGTTTATGGCATTCCATTTACACCTGTAAGGAATACCATAGTTTATACTATGATTATTATGAATTGAAACCCTCTTTGAAGAAAAAGATTCATTCTAGTGGTTTAAACTCTGTTAAAAAGTCTGTTAGCATAAACTCTGATTTAAACTCTGATAAATCTTCCGCTGCTAGTGTTAACAAACTTAACAAGAACAAAGGATCCAAGCAAGTCTGGGTCCTTAAAACTAATCATTAGTTGTGTATGTGATTGCAGGGCAACAAGAAAAACATCCTAGTTCTGGACAGTGGATGCTCAGGACATATGACATGAAATAAAGCCTTGCTATCAGAATTTGTGGAGAAGGCTGGCCCAAATGTTTCCTATGGAGATGGCGACATAGGGAAAACTTTGGGATATGGCAATATCAATCTTGGAAATGTCATCATTCAATCTGTAGCTCTGGTCTCAGGACTTAAGCACAATTTGCTCAGCATAAGTCAAATATGTGACAAAGGATATCATGTTGATTTCTTTGAAGAACACTGTGAAGTGATTAGCAAAAGCACTAGGAAAGTTGTTCTGAAGGGATACAGACATGGAAATATCTATGAAGCCAAGCTCTCTTTAAACTCTGATAACTCTGCAATCTGCTTACTGGGCAGAGCTAGTATTGAAGATAGCTGGAACTGGCACAAGAAACTTTCTCACCAGAACTTCAACAACATAAATGAATTAGTGAAGAAAGATCTTGTAAGAGGACTGCCCAAATCAGTATTTACACCAGATGGCCTCTGTGACTCCTGTCAGAAAAGCAAAACAGAGGAAATCCTCATTCAAAAGTAAAACTGAGTCCTCAATTCTTGAGCCTTATCATCTGCTTCATGTTGATCTTTTTGGACCAGTAAATATCATGTCCATTGCAAAGAAAAGATATACTCTGGTCATTGTTGATGAATTTACCAGATATACATGGGCATATTTTCTACACAGCAAGGATGAGACATCTTCCTTTCTGATTGAACATGTCAAGAAACAGGACAAAATCTCTAAAGATGTAGTAAAGATCATTAGAAGTGATAATGGCACTGAGTTCAAGAATTCTAAGATGGAAGAGTTCTGTAAATCAATTGGAATTAAGCAAGAATTTTCAGCACCTAGAACACCTCAGCAAAATGGTGTTGTAGAAAGAATGAACAGAATCCTGATTGAAGCTGCTAGAACCATGCTGGAGGAAGCGAAATTGCCAACTTACTTCTGGGCTGAAGCTGTGCAAACTGCTTGCTTCACACAGAATGCAACTCTGATAAATAAGCATGGGAAAACACCATTTGAGATGGTTAAAGGCAGAAAACCAAATCTTAAATACTTCCACATATTTGGGTGCAAATGCTTTGTTCTCAAAAGTCATCCTGAACAGTTGACCAAATTTGACTTAAAAGCTGATGAGGAATCTTTGTTGGCTATCCTCTATCAACAAAGGCCTTCCGAGTTTACAATCTGAGAACAAGAGTAGTCATGGAATCCATCCATGTATCCTTTGATGATAAAAAAATAACTGGGATGGAGGATTTTAATGAACATGAGCAACTGAGATTTGAAGATGAAGATGCATTCTCTGACTCAATAAATTCTGATTCTGAAATCATATCAGAATTTGTCACTCCAAATCATCAACCTCAAGCACATGTTGAGGGGGAGCACTTTGACAATGAACATCTGGACGAAAATGATGAGAACTTAACAGAAAATACAAACTCTGATACCGATTCATCAAACTCTGATAATTCTACATCAGAAAATCACGAGAATACATCTTAAGGGGGAGCATCAGAAACTCAGAATGCTCATGAAGACAGCATGAATCATGGGGGAGAAGCATCAGAGAATCAGAATGACACTGGAAATAACATGGATTATGGGGGAGGATCAAATTCCAGAAGTCAACTGCCACATGAAAGAAAGTGGACAAAGTCTCACACTCTAATAATTGGAGATCCAGATGCTGGAGTACAAACCAGAACTGCAACAACAAATGAATTCCTATTTCATTCATTTCTATCTCAGACAGAACCTAAGAAAGTGGAAGAGGCTCTTTAGGATGCTGATTGGGTGACAGCAATGCAAGAAGAGCTAAATGAATTTGAGAGAAACAAAGTCTGGACATTAGTACCAAGACCAAAGAACAGATCAATAGTTGGTACCAAATGGGTGTTCAGAAACAAGACAGACAGTGATGGCATAATTACCAGAAATAAAGCCAGACTGGTAGCCAAGGGGTATTCTCAACAAGAAGGAATTGACTATGATGAGACCTTTGCTCCAGTTTCCAGATTAGAAGCCATCAGAATCTTCTTGGCCTATGCTGCACACAATAAATTCAAAGTTTTTCAGATGGATGTAAAGAGTGCATTTCTCAATGGGGAGCTGGAGGAAGAAGTGTATGTTGAACAACCTCCAGGTTTTGTAGACTCTAAATTTCCAGATCATGTCTACAGACTTGACAAGACACTCTATGGACTAAAGCAAGCACCAAGAGCATGGTATGAAACTCTGGCTCAATTTCTTTTGGACAGTGGTTTCAATAGAGGTACAATTGACAAAACTCTGTTTTATCTGAACCATGGTAATGACCTGCTTTTAGTTCAAGTTTATGTGGATGATATAATCTTTGGATCCACTAATCCTAAACTCTGTGAAAGATTTTCAAAGCTTATGCAGTCTAGATATCAGATGAGCATGATGGGAGAGATGAGCTATTTTCTGGAACTACAAGTCAAGCAGACTGATGAGGGCATCTTCATTAATCAGTCTAAGTATACTAGGAACCTGCTAAAGAAATTTGGTATGCAGGATAGCTCAGCTGCTACCACTCCCATGGCAATAGCCACTAAGTTAGATAAAGATACTGGAGCATCAGTAGAAATTACTAACTACAGAGGTATGATAGGCTCACTTCTATATCTGACTGCCAGTAGACCTGATATCATGTTTGCTACCTGTCTCTGTGCAAGATTTCAAGCAGATCCAAGAGGACCACATCTAGTAGCAGTCAAAAGAATTTTCAAATATCTCAAGGGAACAGTTGAGATGGGACTCTGGTATCCCAGAGAATCAGACTTTACACTGATTGGTTACTCTGATGCAGATTTTGCAGGATGCAAAATAGACAGGAAAAGCACAAGTGGGAGCTGTCAGTTTCTAGGAGGGAGATTAGTTTCTTGGTCCAGTAAGAAACAAAAATCTATCTCCACATCCAGTGCAGAGGCAGAGTATATCGCTGCAGGAAGCTGTTGTGCTCAGATTTTATGGATGAAAAATCAACTGTTGGACTATGGGTTATCTCTCACTCAAATCCCTATTTATTATGATAACCAAAGTGCTATTGCCATGACAGGAAATCCAGTACAGCACTCTATGACAAAGCACATCAGTATCAGATACCATTTCATCAGAGAACATGTGATGGAAGGGACAGTGGAACTTCACTTTGTTCCTACAGATCAGCAGTTGGCGGATATCTTCACCAAGCCTTTGGCTGAAGCAACATTTACAAGACTTGTAAATGAATTAGGGATGATCTCTGGTCCTCTCTAAACTCTGCTTGGTTATCTAAGAATATATCTGTTCTTATTAGTTGTCACGAGCATGATTCATAACTGCTTCTGTTATTCTCTGATTCAAACTCTAATGATTATGTTCTGATATGACAAACTCTGATGCTTATACTCTGACCTGACAAACTCTGATTACATGCAACTTTCTCTGATGAAGTGATATTCCTGTGAAGAAAATGTTGCAAATTCATGAATTGAGTCATTAAAAACTCTAAAGTCTGCTATTTGTGATATTACAGATGTGGAAATTTATCTGACACTGACCATGATCTAAATCTGCCACTTAGACTGCCTTACTTCTTAGACATTAGATATGTAATCAGTGTAGAAACTGTTTTACTCCCTTTATGAGCTAAGAGTTAATTCAACCTTCAGCATGAATCAATAAATATTATTTCTTCTCTTAAATTAAAAATATATATATATATAAGATATGTAATCAGTGTAGAAACTGTTTTACTCCCTTTATGAGCTAAGAGTTAATTCAACCTTCAGCATGAATCAATAAATATTATTTCTTCTCTTAAATTAAAATATATATATATATATATATATATATATATATATATATATATATATATATTCTCAGGTACTCCTTTGAGATCTTAGATACTCTGTGAAAGGAATGACCCAAGTGCATTGCTGGTATTAAGCAAAATGCATCAGAAAAATCTTATTTTTCTTGGGGTCTTTTCGCATTCTCTAATTACTGGAGAAATACACTGAGCAGTAATATTTTAATCTGATGAAGGTTATGACTCACTTACCCTTAGAAGTTTCCATTCTGAAGATTAGTGACTTAGTAAAGTGAAGAAAATTTAAACTCTGATTCATAGTGTAGTCAACTCGGATTATGAAGTGTTTAAATTAATTTCTGATAATCTGGTTCATTCTAATGTTCTTAAGAATTTTGTCAATCTCTGTGACAATATTGGAATCATGTCTACACACACCTTGCACTCCATATTTGTGATTAACAAATTTTGTGACGAGTGATTTTTGATTAAATTCAAATAATTGTTTGTACACTCTGAGGATAAATTGTCGTCAAGACTCTCAATTACTATCACTCATCAGTATAAAATTCTATGTACACTCTCTGTTTGTCACATAATCTGATATTTATTTAAACTCGGGTTCAAGTCAGCCTCTGCTCGACTTTGGAGTTTATTTAATAAATATTTGATTGGGAAAATATCAGATTTAATTGTCAAACGGTACAAAATCTGCTTGAATTCCTGAGTGGAGTAAAACACGGTAAGTTATTGTGTTTTCTCGGAACTTGTTATGCAAACACAAGTTTACACGCCTCGTTAATTATTACCTCTCCACTATCTCATTTTGTTACCGTTAGTAATATGCCACGTGTCCCACTACATCCGTAAATCGGTAAATCGTGTATATACATATATATATATCTGTTTAAAAAGTTTTTTACTTTTTACACACGATTTTCACTGCTCTCTCTCTCTCTCGTTCTCTACTCTCTACTTTCATCTGTGCAATTCATCAAACACCTTACCTGTAATCTTTAAACTCTCGTTTTTTTTGGAAACATGTCAACAACATCTTTTGATCGCGATGGGGCCAAGTTTGTGACTAACAACTATGCTGCCATCCCTGATAATGATGAAGCCCCCAAGGAGTTTCATCTCATTCAAGACTTTCTGGCTCACAGTGAGCTTATGTATGCTCTGACTCAACCGGAGTCAATCCCTCCCTCACAGGGACTCACATTCTAGAGGATGGCCAATTATGATGATGGGGGTGATCATGGCTCTCCCTCTCTGACCTGTGACTATGAAGGCCAAGAGTACTATGTCTCTCCGGCCACTGTCAGGAAGGCTCTTCATCTTCCTGATCACAACAAGTTCGACTCCTCTGTACCCACTCAAACTCTGAGAGATATGATGCATTTCTTTGGGTACTCAGCCAGTACAGATAAGATGGGGGAGCTCAAGAGTCCTAATCTCTGTAAAGAATGGAGATTTTTCTATGACTGCATCACCAGGGCATTTGGGAACAAGTGCAGCAATTTTGATGCCATTCCCATTTTTAGCCAACAAATTGGGTATTCTCTGATCCATAATCTCAAATTTGATATTGCTACTTCCATCTTGAGATTTATTGGTGATAGGAGAAAAGAGAATATGAATGTTGTTTATTATGCCAGATTTTGTCAGTTAATATTCTCTTACTGCTTTCCAAATGTACTTATGCGTGAATCTGGTAATGAACTGCCATTTAGAATCACTAAACGTGCCTTTACTGATCTCATTAAGAAGGATAACAAGAAACCCAACCCTCCTGTATTTGTTATTCCCATAACTGTACAAGACAAACTGAAGCTGGCATTGCCAGATAAATATGGTCCTCTATTGTCTGATGAGAATATTCCTGATCCTACATCCTCATCTGCTCAGCCAGATGCTGCACCAACCTCTGGTCCTTCCCAACAAGGGCCAGTTGTAACATCTGACCAACCACTAACCTCTGGTCCTTCCCAAAAAGGGCTAGTTGTAAAATCTTCACCCTCAAGAGTTCTCAGATCTTCTAAATCTCCTACAAAACAACCATCTCCTCCACCCAGTAAAAGAAGATTTCTTCAGAAAATCTCTGACTCTGAATCTGATGAAGAACCTCAACAAGCTCAACCAGCCAAGAAACAAAGGAAGAAGATCAAGCCAACCATCATAACTGACCTGACTGTTGAGCCTCCTCAGTCAGAAGATCCTAATCAGGCTTTGATTTTATTCTCTGATCAACAACAAACTACAGATCCAGTACTGGTTGAACCTCTATCTGCACTGCCACTTGAGGACACAAATGCAGCTAACATCCATATGTCTGAAACAATTCCTGAATACCAAGATCAAACAGATGTAGTTCAACCAGAGGTTGTGTTGAAGATGAATCAGGAATCTCTGATTCAATTTGAAGACAATGTTGCAGCTCATGTTCAGGAGATCTCAAATGCTGCAAACTCTGATGCAGCCACAGAAGCTCTGGCTTCTCATACACTCAGCATTTTTCTAAATGATGATGATGAAGATGATGCTACAGAGGTCACCTCTTTTCAAAAACAAGTTTCAGATTCTCTTCCAGCCACTATCTCTGATACAGTCAGAGAATCTACTCCAGTGAGAGATGATTCTCCAGTACATGATCTGTCTTCAGTCAGAGAATCTTCTCCTATCAAAACTCCTACACCAGTTCATGCCTCTCCAGTCCAAAATCTTACCTCTGCTAAGAGCAAAGTCTGTCAATTAACATACTTTCGAAGGATGTGCAGAGCTCAGCCTCCATATGTGGAAGACAGACTTTCCTCCATTGAAGCTGCTCAAAGATCCATGCAGACTACTCTGGCTGATTTGAGCTCATCTGTAGCTCAGCTGGTTCAATTTCTCACCTCTGCTGATGTCAATAAGGGGGAGAAAGTAATGAACGACAAATGCAAATCTGACCAGCAAATGAAAAAGAAAAAGCCAGATGGTGATGGAAATGAGGTTGGAGATGGAAACTTAGGCAAGCAGATAAGGCTGCAAATTAAAGATAAAGAAGAATCTAGGATGTTAGGTCCAGATATGATTGTAGAAGGGGGGGTTGAATACAATCAGTACCAAATCATCGCGGAAGTGAATCTGATTGAATATGATTTGTTAATCAGATTATAATTAATTAATATAACAATGTTTGAAGTCGTTATATAATTAAAATGGTTCAGTTTTAATGTCCACTAAAGTTCGTAGAATAAATTCGACAGGGTATATTCTAGATTTAGTGATTAAAACAACCGGGTTATCAAAGCACAGAAAACTGTGGATATAACGATCAAGCAAGTTACAAACAACTTGAAAGCTTTACAAATGCTTTGAATACAAAGTGAATGAACACTTGAAAATGAAGAATGGATGCCATATTTATAGGCAAAGCATTGTACATGCAAGACAATCACTAGACAAGACAATTACAAGCTAGCAAAGACAATTACAAGAAGGGTAAGACAATCTAGGCTTGGGCAAGACAAAAAGGGGCAAGGGAAGACAATCACAGATTGTCTACCAAGCTTTAACCAAGTCAGAAAGACAATCAAAGGGGAAGGGAAGACAATTGCACTGCCAGTAAGACAATTGCAAGAATCGGCAAGACAATCCAGGATTGTCTTGCACACCATCCACTTGACTCGGCAAGACAAGACAAAGAGATTGTCTTGCTGTCATACTCATACCTTCGGCAAGACAATTCACAAGAATTGTCTTGCACACCATTGAACCACTGAAATGAATCGGCAAGACAATTAGAAATTGTCTTGCTGATTCAACCAAGACCCAGGCAGACAATGGAGAATTGTCTTGGAAGCAAAGTGAAGCCACTCGGCAAGACAATCCAGAATTGTCTTGCTGAGGTGGTTTTTGTGATTAAATAAAGAAATAAAATAGTATATTAAAATAGAAAATTATTCACTTAATTAATTTAATCATATAAATTCATAAATTAAATTAATTCGAGAGTGAATTAATTTAATAAATAAATTACATAATTAATATAATTATTTGAGAAGTGAAATAATAGTCTATTAAAATATTTAATCACACAATCTTCAGTAGAACAGCTTCCGGTCTTCTTTAAACTTGAATAACTTCTTCTTGATTTGTCGAACGAACGAACTACCACTTCTGCTTGACTTCAAATATTTAATTTGAATAACTGATACACAGATGTACTGTCTGGTTCATCTGTATCTAGTTAAATCAAATATTCTTCGTCAAATAAACAATAATAATTTGGTTAGTTCGTCGAGTCTTCGTCTTGTACGTACATCTTCATTAAATGGAATCTTCTGATGAAATAAAGTATAGAAACTTTATGTCTTCTGAATTCCTGGACGTGCCACAAAAGATTATATGTGCACTGAGGCTTGAACATATTAATGAACTTCTTTCAGTGGCGTGCAGCAGCATCCTGGAACTTATCTGACATATGATTTCCATAAATCATTTGACGTTCTTCGTACTGATTCCGATGACTTGCTATTTACTGAGCTTTCTGATCTGAGTTGAGTTGTACCTCTTTAAATACAAATAGGCTGAACATATGCCTTTCAATCTCCCCCTATTTGTTTGTTAACATAACATGCAAATTTCCTTAGAGGATAACTCAACTAACAGATAAGACAAAGATTTAAACAATAGAATGTGAATAGCAAAAGTTTATGGCTTGCATTAAACATTAAACCATGATCATAAATAGATTACAAAAGGATGTTCCTTGAACATATCTAACAAATATCCTAATCAATCTATTCACTCAGAACGAGTGACTTCTCCTTCTTCAGCATCAGAATAGTGAATAATTGGAGTAGAAGGCTCATTCTGAGTAGGCTCTTCAGCTGCAGTGGATTCTCCACGCTTCTTTCTTTCACGAGCCAGAGCTAGCTGGTGAAGAACTTCCAGATCCACAGGGTCTTCACGGAAGTCAGATGGCTGAGATTTTGTGACACCCTTCATCCTCCGAAAGTATTGAGAAATGTTTCTTCGAGTGCAGTAGGATGAGATTACATCATCAGCATCAGACTTGGCTTTAGATGCGAAGCCCTTGGTCCTTAGTAAGGTGGATGCTAGAGCCAGACGTTTGGCAGGGTACTTTGGCAAAGCCTCTTCATTTAGATAGACAGTGCAGAGGATTTCCAAGTGAACAAACTTGACACAGTAAGGGTTCTTAACAACCTGAGGACTGTTGAAAACAGCACAATCCAACAGTTTGTCACGAAGAAGTTCATTCAAGTTTGAGCAACGCTTGACTTTGTTGCGAAGTACCCAGAGCTCAGATACAGAGAATGATTTGAGAAATTCGACAGATAGTCTGAATGAACCATTCCTCTGTGTGTAGACAATCAGCTCCCATTCTTCTAGCAGTCCCCTAACAGCAACAGTTACATATTCCAGTTCTAAGGCAAAGGCATGCATAAAAACATCCTCATCAGGGTTCACCTCTCGAAGATCATAGATCAGAGATAAGAACTTCTTATCATCGAAAGTTTCCCTTTGAGGTCCATTGAATATTCTCCTAGCAATGTCCCAGCCTTTTCCTTCTTTTCTTTTAATTTCAAGATTCTTCTGCTTGATCGCAGCATCATAGATTTTCTGCTTTTCAATCTTGATTTGTTCCTCTGTGATCAACTTGTCTTCCAGAAGTTTCTGATAATCACGAAGCTTACGCTTCCTGGCTTCATTTTCTGCTTTGAACTTCCTGACATTCTCCTCGTGTTCAGGATCAACAGGTTCTTCCTGAAACAAATAGCTTTCATCAAATTTACCTTCTTCTTCAGCCTGACGATAGGTAGCATCGAATACGTCATCATCATCCATGTCTTTGGGATAATCATCATAATTGTCAGTGTTGAAGACATTTTCAGATTGATGTAGTGGTTCTTTGCCTTTAGACCTTTTATAGCTTTTATCAGCTTCAGAAGATTCTTTGCCACTTGCTCTTTCTCCACCCTTGTCACTCCTGTCAGCATCATCCTTATTACTCCTATCACCAGCATCAGCATTGCTGTGATCATCTTTGTCATCCTTATCTTCCTTATCCTTCTCCCCCTTAGTTGAGGGATCCTCTGGAGTAGACTGAGCTGTTGACGGATTTAGCTTTAAGTGATGAATAACTTGAGCCAGAGTTTGCTCCAAGTTTCCAAGCTTTGTCAGACAGAGCTCCTGAGATTGATCAAACTTGTCCATCCTAGAGTGAATACCCTTGACATGAGCATCTAATTCCTGTTTGAGAGAAGAATATGAAGGATCAACAACCTTTTCCTGTAGAGTCACCAACTCTCCACTTCTGAATCTGGCATTCTCAGCATTCAACCTTGAAATCTCAGCTTTCAGAGCAGCCAATTGTTCCTGTAACAGATCAGTGTTGGTGTGTGCACTCACCTCACGAACACTCAAAGATTTATCACTATCCTCTCGTGCATGTGTTTCGCTCGGTGTTTGCCTGATTTCACTCGTGTTTGTCACACCGTCACCAGTACCTGTATAGACAACCATAGTACCATAAGATGGAACTGTAGGTTGTGAAGGAACAAATTGTCCTTCAGATGCCTGTGAAGGCTGATGTACTTGCAGGTTGCCAAGTATAGCCTGATCCAAAAAGAAAGAGTGATCAGAAAGTTTTTCATATGACAATTTTTGAATATCTGTGCTCTCTCTAAGTGAAGAATCAAAAGACAAAGGTTCAACTAGCGTGAGTGCTAGTTGCGTGCTTGACTCTTTACAGGATACCGCGGTCGGACGGCCAATTTCAATAAATGCATTCTGTGGAGAGAATGAATCTAGAGACTGTATATTTACCATGTCAGTGTCCAAATCCTTTTGGGAGGAAATGGATGCGGCTGCAGTTGTCTCCGGTTCTGCCACCCTTTGCTTCTTATGAGACAGAGCTGCGGGTTCTCTCAGAATTGCACTACCACTCCGTTTCCGGGCTACCTTTCGAACAACTGGTGAATGAGTAGTGTCGGTTGATGTGTTTGACGAAGAATCAGTTGTTGAAACGAAAACGTCAGCTTGGTTATGAACCTGGGTGTTTACAGGTTCAATGCTGGGAGTCTGGAAATCAAATCCAATATCACAATCAAAATCTGCAATATCAATATTAAAGGTATCAGTGAGATTAGAAAGTACCTGAGCTACCTGTAAATCTGTCCTGAAGTCCTGTAGCTCTGGATTGATAGCAGAATCAGCAGGCAGAGGCTGAGAGGTGGATTGTGGTGGAGGAATGGTATGTGGATGTGTAGGTGAAGGTATTGGTTCAGATTGTGAGGGAAGAATGGAGGCTTGTTGGTCTGGGAAGAAGTTGTATTGTGGAGGGGATTGGTGTTGAGATTGGTGAGGAGAATTGTATGATGATTGGTGAGGTGATTGTTGTGGTGAATTGTAAGGAGGGTTGTAGGGAGAGTAATGTGAGGATTGGCTGGATGATTGATAATCTTGTAGAAGTTGAAGTGGTTGGAAGTTTTGAGGAGGAGATTGTTCCTGAGGTTGTTCTTCTTGAAGTTCAGGTTGAGCCGGTGGTTGTTGATCAGGTTGATATTGTTGTTGTTGTAGTGGCTGAGGAACTTGGACAGGTTGAAGGGGAACATTAAACTGTTCCAACATGTAAGGAGTCACAACAAGAGGCACACTCTCATGCTTCTTTTGATTAGCAAGTCTTGATTGAATCTTGGTGCAAGTTCTTAGAATGGGCACCACTGCAGAATCAACATACATGGCTCTATCTGCATCATTCATCTTGTCACTTAAGAATAGCATTAAGAACCGTGGAAAGTGACACTCAACCTTGTCATTGTCATGAATGGATCTCTGAGAGACAGAACCCATTTTTCTGATAATCTCCTTTAGTAATATCTTCCCGAAGTTAATTCGACGATTGTAAGCCACAGAGAATCCAAAGATTTGAAGCATAGAAGATATGTTGTGAAAATTCTGCCTTGTAGTGGGAGCAAATACCTTTGCCAAGGTATCGAAGAAGACATCCCATTCAGCCTTCAATTTGCTTTTAGACATTCTAGGGAGAAAAATCTGTCCCTGGTAGTGGATGTCTTGGAAGAATTGAGTGAGTTCAGCACTGGTTGGTTCCTCTTGAAAGTTATTCCTTGGAAACCCTAGAATCCGGTTCACATCATCAACAGTGATAACAATCCTTCGTCCATTTGGTAGATCACCAATCAACTTATAATTCTCGAGAGTTGTAGAGTTGACGGCATTAGAGTAGAAGTCGAAGAGTGGTTGCACTTGTATGGGAATATCAGCGGTTAGTGCAGTACTGACAAGACTTTGTTGAGTCAGGAAACGGATCCACTTCTTGAATCGATCAGAACAATCCTCGAAGTTCAGGTTAGCACAATAGTTGGTCTCAGCAATCTCAAATTCTCCGGCCATTTTTAGTAATTAAAAATTGAATTAAGCGAGAAATTTTCAAATAAAAGATTAATTCTCAATTATCTCGCAAAGTTCAATTAATAATTAAAATTGATTAATTAATTATTAATTCGAAATATTAGAATAATATCGAATTAAAAGTTAATTAATTAGAATGGCACTTAATCAATTAATCCAACTCAGAATTTCACAAGCCAAACGAGTCCTTAATATCAAAAACCCCAAAATCAACACAAACCCAAACTCCAAAATCGATTCAAATCAGTTCGAAGGTCACACCAAAAACACAGATTAATCGAACTCTAGGCAAACCACAGCACAAACTCAGTCGAAAAAGCCTTGAAAACGGACTAAAAACCGACGAGAATCCGACGAAAATCCGGCAGAGGTTCGGCTGAAATCCGGCGATTTGAACCAAACCAGCAAGCAAACGCTTGATAAGATGTAAACCATCAAGTTTTTGACGAAAAACTTGAAAAACAAAGGTCGGAAACCGTGTGTGTAGGAGTGGGCAGATGAAGAAGATGAAGTATGATCAGCAAGACAATCGAATTGTCTTGCACGATTGTCTTGTAGATATCTATATACGCACGCAGTAAGACAACGAGGAGAGTAGTCTCGGTAAGACAATTCAAAATTGTCTTGCCGAGACCGAGTATTGCAGACAAACGGCTGTGTCAGTAAGACAATTGAATTGTCTTACTGATACATAACATGACTATTGGCAGACTCGGTAAGACAATGAGATTGTCTTGCCGAGTTGATTGAAAAACGGCGAAAAACCGGTTCAGCAAGACAATTTAATTGTCTTGCCGAGCCAAACTGTAGACAATTACATTGTCTTGCAGAAAAACAACTAATAATAATATGATTTTTGATTATTTTAAAAGATAAAACATTTTGCAATTAAAATCAAAAATCTATAATAAAGAAAATACTATAAATTACACAAATATTTTGTAAATTTCAACTTTAATTAAGTATAAATACTTATGACTTTAACTTTAATTCAAAAAGATGAATTAACTTAAAATCAAATATTTATGCTTAATTAATTTTGAAAAATACAAAATAATTACAAATAATTATCTAAATGCTTAGAGAATATTACAGGGGAGTGTATGAGCACTTAGAAAATTACTTACTAATGTACAAGCAAGCATAATTACTTAGAATATTATCAGATAATATACAGGAAATCATATAAAATCTAATAATATAGATATAATTACACAGAAAATTCACAAAAAGTATACAAACACATATAATACATATGAAAAATATATACAAGAGAACTATGTCATATTTAACATCCCTAACTCACAAACCAGCTTAGAGAAAGTGGATTCATCCAGTGGTTTCGTGAAGATGTCAGCAATTTGCTCAGTCGTGGGTACAAAATGTAACACCACTGTACCATTCATGACATGTTCTCGTATGAAATGATACCTGATATCAATGTGCTTGGTTCTTGAGTGTTGAACCGGATTGTTGGAAATGGCTATGGCACTTGTATTATCACAAAATATAGGAATTTTGTTTACTACAACACCATAATCATTCAGTTGATTCTTGATCCACAAGATCTGAGCACAGCAGCTACCAGCAGCTATATACTCAGCTTCAGCAGTAGAGGTAGACACTGAGTGCTGCTTCTTGCTATACCAGGAAACCAACCGACGTCCTAGAAATTGACAGCTTCCAGACGTACTCTTCCTATCAATCCTGCATCCTGCATAATCAGAATCTGTATAGCCGGTTAAGTCAAAACCAGTATTCTTAGGGTACCAAATACCCAATCCAGGTGTACCCTTAAGATATCTAAAGATTCTTTTGACGGCTATAAGATGTGATTCTTTAGGATCAGCTTGGAACCTAGCACACAAACATGTTGCAAACATGATATCTGGTCTACTTGCAGTAAGATAAAGTAAAGAGCCAATCATACCACGATAGCTTGTGATATCAACTTTCTTACCAGATTTATCCTGGTCAAGTTTTGTGGCAGTGGCCATGGGTGTCTTTGCCGGTGAAGAGTCTTCTAGATTGAATTTTCGAAGAAGATCTCTGACATACTTGGATTGGCAAATGAATATTCCATCTTCCTTTTGGCTTACTTGAAGACCAAGGAAGTAGGACAGCTCACCCATCATACTCATCTCATAGTTACTCTGCATTAACTTAGCAAATCTCTTGCACAAGTTATCGTTAGTAGAACCAAATATAATATCATCAACATATATTTGTACAAATATCATATCCTTATCATGCAATTTGTAAAAGAGAGTTTTGTCTATGACACCTCTAGTAAAGTTGTTTTCTATTAAAAACTCAGAGAGAGTGTCATACCATGTCCTTGGTGACTGCTTGAGTCCATAGACAGCTTTGAATAGGAAGTATACAAAATCAGCAAACTCTGGATTTTCAAAGCCAGGGGGCTGTTCCAGATATACTTCTTCTTCTAGCTTTCCATTCAGAAATGCACTTTTCACATCCATTTGATATACCTTGAAGTTGGAGTGTGCAGCAAATGCAAGAAATATTCTGATGGCTTCAAGACGAGCAACTGGAGCATAGGTTTCATCGTAATCAATTCCTTCTTCTTGTGAATAACCTTTTGCAACCAGTCTGGCTTTGTTTCTTACAACAATGCCATCACCATCTAACTTGTTACGGAAGACCCATCTAGCTCCAATGGTAGATTTTCCTTTTGGTCTTGGAACCAGGGCCCAGACTTCTTGTCTCTCAAATTGATTGAGTTCTTCTTGCATGGCAAGAACCCAATCAGGATCAGCAAGTGCTTCTTCTATTTTCTTTGGTTCTTGTTGAGATAAAAACCCAGAGAATAGGCATTCATTTGTCGTAGCACTTCTAGTCCTTACACCAACATCAGGATCACCAATAATTAAATTAAAGAGATGATCTCTGCTCCAAATCCTTTCCCTTGGAAGATGTGTCCTTGATGATTCAGCAGTATTATCATTGAGCTGAAATGTGTGACTAGTTGATCCATCTGCTCCCCCTGAGTTGTTGCCAGGTTGACTTGATGATCCACCACTGGCACTAGTGGAATCTCCAGTGTTTCCATCATTTTCTCCACCATTGCCTGGATCATTACCATCATTATTGTCATCTCCTGTTGCAACCTCAGGTGGTATATCATCATCTGAATCAGAATCTGGATAGTTGTCAAACTTCAGAGATTCAGATGGATCAACAGATTGTAAACTAGGGAGTTTAGTGTCATCAAATGTAACATTGACACTAACTTTCATTGACAGAGTATCAATTACAAAAACTCTATAAGCACTTATTGTATAACCAACAAAAATTGCTTCAGATGCCTTGGGCTCAAACTTGTTCAAGTTCTCTTCACCATCCTTGAGAACAAAACACTTGGCTCCAAAAACATGAAGATGTTTGACATATGGTTTCTTGTCTTTATACAAATGAAATGGAGTTTTCATATGATCCTTGTTGATCAAAGTTCTATTCTGGGTATAGTAGGAAGTAGACACAGCTTCAGCCCAAAAGTACAGAGGAAGCTTTGCTTCAGCAATCATAGTCCTTGCAGCTTCGATCAGTGTACGATTCTTTCTTTCGACGACTCCATTCTGCTGAGGAGTCCTTGGTGCTGAATACTGCCTTCTAATTCCCTTCTCAGAGTAAAAGTTAATTAGAGTTTGATTCTTGAATTCCGTGCCATTATCTGACCTTACAGCTTTCACTGGCACACCCTTTTCTAATTCAACTGACTTTATATGATCAATCACTGTCATCGGGGTTTCATCCTTAGAAGCTAGGAAGTAAACCCAGGTAAATTTCGAGAAGTCATCCACAATGACTAAGGCATATCTTCCTCCATCAATTGATGCAACATTCACAGGACCAAACAAATCCATATGCAGTAAGTGAAGTGGATTTGTAATGGTATTGATGGTCTTGCCTTTGTGAGATGCTCTCTTCGCTTTTCCTTTCTGACAAGCTTCACAAAGATCATCAGATGAGAATTCCAGGGAAGGCAAACCTCTCACCAGATCTCTCTTGACTAGAGAGTTCATTGTTTTGAAGTTGAGGTGTGAGAGTTTCTTATGCCATAACCAACTATCTTCAGCAGACGCTTTGGCGTAGAAACAGTGAACTTCGTTTCCAGGTCCTGAAGACAAATCAGCTACGAATATATTGCCTTTCCTTATGCCACATAGTGAAGGACGTTTATCCTCGATATGTTTAATGATACATATCTCCTTTTCAAAATGAACATAATATCCCTTGTCACAAAACTGACTAACACTCAGGAGATTATGTTGAAGTCCTTCCACTATAGCAATTTCTTCTATGATGATCTTTCCAATTTTGTACTTGCCATATCCCACAGTACGACCTTTGCTGTTATCAGCAAAGCTCACTGTTGGGCCAGCTCCTTCTCTTATGTCTTCCAACAGGGATCTATTGCCAGTCATGTGCATTGACGCTCCACTGTCAAGCACCCAGGTAACACGAACAATTCCACTGGCACCCTGAAAAAGACAACTTGATTAAACATTCTTTGGGACCCACACTTGATTGGGTCCAGCAAACTTAAAGAACTGATTTCTATCAGGTGTAACAACAGAGCCTCTTGGACTGATACTTGGTTCAGACTTGACTGAACTTACTTCCTTAACAACAGCCTTATAAACCTTAGTTTTAGGCTTTGGAACATAAGTCTCCTTCCTAACATGAGTAGGACTAGCAGTCTTTGATCTAGCATGCTTGTTGTTTGTGTGTTGTCTAGGTGATGTGTTTTCATTTTTAGCATGCAAATTTTTAAAATAAGCAGACATCAAATTGAAAGCACAAGTCATACAATTATCAACACTACAAGATTTATGACATGCATCAAAAGCAGGAACAACAGAAGTATCAGTCATAGTAGTAGGAACATCAATAGATTCTACTCTAACCTTGTTATCAGATTTAAAGTTCTCAGTAGAATGACACCTATTGTTCTTGTTCTTACTATTAACAAAATTATTGGGCTTGTTGAATTTAGTTCTCTCAGAGTTGACACCTAAACCAGCTTTAGGCAACCTAACATTGCCTTTCACTTTGATTGGTTTCAGTGATGTCAAGATCTCATCTCTCTTCTCATTACTCTCTTTCAATTTAAGGTCTTCCTGTTTGAGTTCATATCTAATGACAACAGGAGTCTCTAAAAGAGGTTCAGCTTCTGAGGTTTTAAACAAAGGTTTAAGGGAATCTTTCAAAACAAAAGGAATCCCTCTTTCCTCAGCACTCTTCTTAAAAGGAGTAATGTTACTAGCCTTACCTACGGATTTGTTATAGTCAAAACCTATTCCAACAGTTCTCTTGATCTCTTGTTTATCATTAAGTTCTTTGACTATAGTGGAGGCATCCTTAAAGGCTTTACACTTAACTTTCTCTTCGTCTAGCTGAAGTCTTAAAGCAATCTCACCTTTCTCTAGAACTTTGACTTTAGCACATTGTAATCCTAAGTCCATAGTCAATTGTTCTATTTTAGGTTTTAATACTTTCATCTCATTCATCTTATAAGCATGAATTTCTAAGACTAAAGTATCAATTTTAAGATTGGCAGCTTTCATCTTTTTAATAGCATCATCTCTTTCAAGTCCTAATTGCATAAACAGTTTAGGGCATGTAGGATCTACCTGAAAGCTTCCAGCAGGAGGAGGTGAAGATGATCCAGCATTAGCCATGAGAGCAACATTCCCAATCTGCTCTTCTTCATCACTATCTGTATCATCCCAGCTTTTCCCTTCTGCTAGATATGATTTGCTCTTGAAGCTTTGACTTCCAGAAGTACCATGATGCTTTCTTACTAAGGCATCATACTTCAGCTTCAGCTCATCATACGAATCCTTTCTCTTTCCTTGAACCTTGGGCTGCTTGCACTCAGTTGCAAAGTGTCCAGGTTCACCACAGTTGAAACATTTAAATTTACTTCTGTCCACCATCCCAGTCTTGTATCCTCCTTTGCTTGTTGAAGATGAATAGCCTCCCTTCTGAAACTTACTAACAGTAGGTTTGTATTTATAGGAAGGGTTCTTCCGGAATCTCATGTTTCCAAACTTCTTGGCAAACAGGGATAGAGATTGATCTTCTAACAGTTCAAGCTCTTCCATTGTATAGAACTCTTCGTCACCACTGGTAGAAGCAGTCTGACCCATCTCAGGTACAACAAATTCCTGAGTAGTCTTAGAAGGAACAACAACATCCTTCTTCTTTTCTTCCAGTACAGGTGACTCAACAACTAGAGCTCTCGAATGGTTCTGTGTTTTACCCCAGCCATATCTCTGTTTACTCTGAACTTGCTCCAGTTCATAAGTTTTCAAAACTCCGTAGAGTCTTTCCAGAGAAATCTCATTCAGATCTCTGCTTTCCCTGATGGCAGTGATTCTGTGTTCCAGATGTTCAGGAAGTGTTAAGAGAAACTTCATGTTGACCTCTTTCTTGTCATAGAATTTCCCATTCAGATTTAAATTATTTATCAAATTATTAAGTCTGATAAACACTTCTGAAATCCCTTCTCCGGGATTGGAACCAAACTGTTCATACTGAGCCATCAGTATCTCTTTCTTGTTTTCCCTAACTTCCTCTGAGCCTTCATTGATAATCTCTAATGTATCCCAGATTTGCTTGGCATTTGTACAATTTACAACAGCATTGTACATCACTGGATTTAGAGATTCAACCAAGATTAGTTGAAGAGCATCATCTAAGTTCATCTGTTCACTCTCTTCATCTGTGTACTCAGAAAGTTCTTTCGGAATGACCTGATGAGGTATCAACACACCATCCTCTTCGTGTGCTAATATGACATTCATCGGAGTAGTAACACCTTTGTCTAAAATCCCGATGTATTTTCTGTTCGCTGTTCGGAGGAATAGGAACATGTGCCTTTTCCATAGGCCAAAGTGTTCCTGGCTGAACGGTGGGATTTTAATGCTACTGATCTTTTGCGTACTCATTTTTTTAAGAATTTAAAGTGAATAGTGTTTGGAGAGATTTGGATTTTTGAAAGAAAAAATATTTTAAATCAAAATTAATTTTTTTTTTTAAAAAAATTAATTCGAATTAAAAAATATTTGGATTTGATGTGAATAGTGTTTGGAGAGATTTGGATTTTTGAAAGAAAAATATTTTTAATCAAAATTAATTTTTGGAATAAAATTAATTCGAATAAAAAATATTTGGACGTTACAGAGTTTGTATAGGATCTGATACGGTAAAATGGTATGAACCGCTCTGATACCAATTGTTAGGTCCAGATATGATTGTAGAAGGGGGGGGGGTTGAATACAATCAGTACCAAATCGTCGCGGAAGTGAATCTGATTGAATATGATTTGTTAATCAGATTATAATTAATTAATATAACAATGTTTGAAGTCGTTATATAATTAAAATGGTTCAGTTTTAATGTCCACTAAAGTTCGTAGAATAAATTCGACAGGGTATATTCTAGATTTAGTGATTAAAACAACCGGGTTATCAAAGCACAGAAAACTGTGGATATAACGATCAAGCAAGTTACAAACAACTTGAAAGCTTTACAAATGCTTTGAATACAAAGTGAATGAACACTTGAAAATGAAGAATGGATGCCATATTTATAGGCAAAGCATTGTACATGCAAGACAATCACTAGACAAGACAATTACAAGCTAGCAAAGACAATTACAAGAAGGGTAAGACAATCTAGGCTTGGGCAAGACAAAAAGGGGCAAGGGAAGACAATCACAGATTGTCTACCAAGCTTTAACCAAGTCAGAAAGACAATCAAAGGGGAAGGGAAGACAATTGCACTGCCAGTAAGACAATTGCAAGAATCGGCAAGACAATCCAGGATTGTCTTGCACACCATCCACTTGACTCGGCAAGACAAGACAAAGAGATTGTCTTGCTGTCATACTCATACCTTCGGCAAGACAATTCACAAGAATTGTCTTGCACACCATTGAACCACTGAAATGAATCGGCAAGACAATTAGAAATTGTCTTGCTGATTCAACCAAGACCCAGGCAGACAATGGAGAATTGTCTTGGAAGCAAAGTGAAGCCACTCGGCAAGACAATCCAGAATTGTCTTGCTGAGGTGGTTTTTGTGATTAAATAAAGAAATAAAATAGTATATTAAAATAGAAAATTATTCACTTAATTAATTTAATCATATAAATTCATAAATTAAATTAATTCGAGAGTGAATTAATTTAAAAAATAAATTACATAATTAATATAATTATTTGAGAAGTGAAATAATAGTCTATTAAAATATTTAATCACACAATCTTCAGTAGAACAGCTTCCGGTCTTCTTTAAACTTGAATAACTTCTTCTTGATTTGTCGAACGAACGAACTACCACTTCTGCTTGACTTCAAATATTTAATTTGAATAACTGATACACAGATGTACTGTCTGGTTCATCTGTATCTAGTTAAATCAAATATTCTTCGTCAAATAAACAATAAGAATTTGGTTAGTTCGTCGAGTCTTCGTCTTGTACGTACATCTTCATTAAATGGAATCTTCTGATGAAATAAAGTATAGAAACTTTATGTCTTCTGAATTCCTGGACGTGCCACAAAAGATTATTTGTGCACTGAGGCTTGAACATATTAATGAACTTCTTTCAGTGGCGTGCAGCAGCATCCTGGAACTTATCTGACATATGATTTCCATAAATCATTTGACGTTCTTCGTACTGATTCCGATGACTTGCTATTTACTGAGCTTTCTGATCTGAGTTGAGTTGTACCTCTTTAAATACAAATAGGCTGAACATATGCCTTTCATAGGAAGACAGAAAGGAGTGATAAGGGTGGAAGCTCTGACAGGCTCAGAGAATCACAACAAAAGCAAAGTTCTCTGGAAATGATTGCTATGTCTGAAGTTCAGAGTATAAATGAAGCAGTCAGAGTCTCAGAGAATATCTCAAAAGAACTTGCTATTGTTAACTCTGAAATTGTGCAGAAGGATGAAAGTCTGATCCCTGAATCAGATAAATTAATTGTTCAACAACAAATTGAAGATTTAATTATATCAGTAAAGTGAGATGCAAACTAAGTTATGAACACTTGTAGTTTAACTTCACAAAATAAATGGTTTATTTATTTTTGCTGTTTTGCTACAACCTCGAAGAATTAATCTCGAGCTTCATTTCTCAAGGAATACACTTCTGTTTCACTCCCTTGGTGTTCTCTCTGTTTGATCTCTCTGTTTTTGCATTGCCCCTCCTCAAGCTTGGTTCCTATACTTATATCAATGTTTAACCTTACTTGGGCACCACAGGTTCTGTAGATCTATAAAGTAGTGTTTTGCTTTTGCGGCTACTTTACAGAACACAACCCATGTGGCATTTCTACAGTTGTTACATTGTACGAAAAGAAACCTACGAACATTCTAATTTGAGTAGCTCAGAGGTGAACAAAAGTGACTTTGTCTCCTTTCCATGTAGCTATCCACGACTTTGT
This sequence comes from Daucus carota subsp. sativus, assembly GCF_001625215.2. Taxonomy (NCBI): domain Eukaryota; kingdom Viridiplantae; phylum Streptophyta; class Magnoliopsida; order Apiales; family Apiaceae; genus Daucus; species Daucus carota. Next base: position 208,282 of record NC_030384.2, on the reverse strand, counting down.
GTATTCTTGAGCTCCAAGCTGTAGGCTTGATAGGTATGCTACAAAACATCTTTCTGCAGCATTCCTAGGATTGAACATCTGAATCTGCAACAGGATTTGACTTGATGTGGGATCAAATCTAATCCATGATATCCAGCGACAGTGACATAGGGACATCAGAACTTGCTGTCAAAACAATGATTGAGCTGACTCTGGCTTCCTGTGTAACGCCTGTAATATTTGATTTATATATATATTCAATATTCCGTTTTGGTGATATATAAAATTTTCGTGTCTTAATTGCCATATTATGTGAATTCAACTTATTTATCATTATGTGACTTCCGGATATAGTTAGAATGTACTTGTTTGATTTTTGGGAATAAATTTCGCTACGCGATTAAATGATATTCTAGTTGCGACGGTTTTTGATATAATAATAATAAAGGTGATCCTTGTCGCTACCCAATTTAATAATAAGAGAGATTGACACGAATTAGTGATAATTGATAAATTGCTAGTAGCCGATAGATTTTAACTTGTAAAATAGCGAATTGAAATATTTCTTGTATTTTTTGTGTACTTATATTCTTGCTATATTATCTTAAGTGATGTGTATATTAGAGCTCCCCTTGTAATAATTCTTTGTAAATTATTCTCTTGTCCAAATTTTTTTTGAAAACTATTTTATTGAACTTCTAAAATTCCATATTATTTGTGATATTAATTTCATGATTTATATATTTGTACTTTATTTATTAAAACTCTTTCTTTAAATACTTTTTAAATCACACTTTTAATAATTACCAAATGTCTACTCTACCCTTGCATGCATTTTAAACGAACACTTGGTGGGAGGATAAGCTTGTCATTTCTACATTCCACTACCACATTTTTGGTCAAGTCAAGGGGTCAAAACACTTGAACACTCCACCACTCACACTCATTCTCACACAACTCACCCACTCAAACTCTCTCATCCCCCTCCTCTCCTCTCTCTCGGCCGAACCAAACCCTCCCCCATTCCCCACCATTTTTCTTCATTTCTTCACCATTTTCATTGTTAGGTCCAGAGACGATTGTAAAAGGGGGGGGGGGGGTTGAATACAATCATCACAAAATAATCGCGGCGGAATAATATGATTGGAGTATACCTTGTTAATCAGATTTAAATTAATTAATATAACAATTTTTCAGTCGTTATATAATTAATATGGTTCGTTTTAATGTCCACTAGTTCGTAGAATAAATTTGACAGGAAGTATTCTAACTTAGCGAATTAAAACAACCGAGTAATCAAAGCACAGAAAATTGTGGATATAACGAATAGCAAGTTACTAACAACTTGAAAGTTTACAAGGCTTTGAACAAGAACAAATGAAGAGGTTGAAGCCATATATATAGGCAAAACCTTGAACTAGTATGACAAAGCTAGGCATGATAATCCTAGGAAGTGCTATGACAAACTAACAAAGTGCTATGACAATTACATGGGAAGGTGTGACAATCTAAGACATTGTCATGGCACAAATGAGAAGGTATGACAATTTTAGATTGTCATACCATCCAAAATTCGGTATGACATGCACAGGCTTGGTCACTAAGTAAAGAAACGGCATGACAATGTTATGTAATGTCATACCAACTGATTTCGGTATGACAATATGTAATTGTCATGCCTAGATCAGTCGGTATGACAATCCATTCGATTGTCATGCCTTCTGTTCGAATGCACATACCAGGGTGCGGTATGACAATCTTATTGATTGTCATGCCGTGCCCAAAAACACTAAAACAATACATTTTCTTAATATAATTAATTCAATTAATATCCACTTAAATATATTAATTATATAAACTCATAAATTAAATTAATTCGAGTGTGAATCAATTTAATAAATTAATTATATAACTTATATAATTATTTTGAGATGTGGATTAATTAATTGAATAATTATATAGTGCATTTCTTCAGCAGCAGGTCTTCTGACTTCCTTTAAAAGATCTGATTCTTTGTCTTGATTGAACGACCACCTATTGTTGATGCAGAATATTTAATCTGAGTAGCTGACACACAAATGTACTGTCTGGTTCATCTGTATCTAGCTGAATCAAATATTCTTTATCAATTAAACATTTGAGGAATGGCTTGTTCGTCGAGTCTTTGTCTGCGTAGTTCTTCTTCATAAGTAGAAATAGATTGGAATCTTCTGAATAAATTAAGTATTAAAACTTTATACCTTCTGGACTTCTGGACGTGCTACAAAATATTATTTGTACACTGAGGCTTGAACATATTAATGAACTTCCTTCAGTGGTGTGCAGCAGCATCCTAAAATTCTTCAGACATATGATTTTAATAAATCACTTGACGTTCTTCGTACAGATTCCTTCAATAGTGCTTGCTATTTACTTACTTTCTTATCAGAGTTGAGTTGATACTCTTAAATACAAATAGGCTTAACATATGCCTTTCAATCTCCCCCCATTTGTTTGTTAACATAACATGCAAATTATCGAGATGATAACTCAACTAACTAATAAGACAAAGGATTAAACATGAATTGTAAATAGCAAAAAGTTTCTGGTATTTAATTAAACATTCACAAGAATTCAAAAGATTACATTAGATTACAAAAGGATGTTCTTACTGAACATATATTATAAATCCCTAATGAATCTAAAGATCAACTTCTCCTTCTTCGATATCAGAATTGTGAAGGATAGGAGTTGACGGTTCTTCCCTGGTTGGCATTTCTGATGTAGTGGATTCACCACGCTTCTTACGTTCCCTTGCTAGAGCCAGTTGATGTAACACTTTCATTTCCACAGGGTCTTCATGGAAGTCTGATGGCTGAGATTTAGTAACACCCTTCATCAAACAGAGCCGGGTCAGTGTGTGCACTAACCTCACGTACACTCAGAGCTGTTTCACTAGCCTCACGCGCATGTGTATCGCTCGGTGTTTGCCTTTCATCACTCACTGTTTGCACTCTTCCAGCTGTACCTGTATAAACTACCGATGTCCCCTGAGATGGGTTCAAAGGTAGTGGAGGAACAAATTGTCCTCCGGATGCCTGTGAGGGAAGATTTACTTGCATGCTGCCAAGTACCTCCTGATCATAATAGAAAGTTTGATTAGCATAGTTTTCATACATATCAACTTGGTTTTGAAAAACTGTGCAATCAGTAAACATAGTAACCTGCGTATCTGTTTGGTCTTGCACTAGCGTGAGTGCTAGCGCAGTGCTTGACTATGTACAGGGTACCGTGGCAGGGCGGTCAACTTCAATGGCATCATTTTGTTGAGAGAATGAGTCCAGAGACTGTTTCATTGCCTGTTCTAGGTCCAAGCCTTTTTGGGAAGGCAAGGATGAGGCTGCAGATGTCTCCAGGGCTTCCAACCTTGGCTTCTTAATGGAAGACAGAGCAGCGGGTTGACTCGTCAAACTGCTTGAACTTCTCTTTCTTGCAATCTTACGAATAGGTTGAGTAGTAGTGTTGATTGCTGTGTTTGCATAAGAAAGAGTTGCTTGAATGAAGTCATCAGCTTGGTTATGAACTTGTGTGTTGTCAGGTTCATTGCTGGTAGTGTGGAAAACAAAATCAAGGTCACAAACATAATCTGACATATCAACATTAAAGTTAGATGAGAAGTTAGAAAGTACCTGAGCTACCTGTAGATCTTGTCGGAAGGATTGCAGCTCCGGATTGGATGTTGAGTCAGCAGGTAATGGTTGAGAGGTTGATTGTGTTTGTGGTATATTGTGGGTGTGTTGTTGTGGTAGTGGTTCAGATGAAGACGGTTGAGTGTCAAAGAAGTTGTATTCCAGAGGTTCGTCTTCAAATGAATGTGTTTGATGTAGAGGGGAATGATGTGGTGATTGGTGTGGTGATTGGTGTTGTTCTGGTTGTTGTATTTGATGTGGTTCTGGTTGTGGTTGAGGTTGTTGCTGTTGTTCCGGTGGATCTTGTCGTCGTTGTTGTTGCTGAGGTTGTGCCACTTGAAACTGGTGCAGTTGTGGCTGAGCATTGAACTGCTCCATCAGGTATGGAGTCACAATGAGTGGAATGTTTTCATACTTCCTCTTATTGGACAGTGCCTTCATCAACTTTGTACAGACACGCTGAGTTGGTGCAATTGGAGAGTTGAAGTATGAATTCTTCTCAGCGTCTGTCATCTTATCATTCAAAAACAGCATTATGAACCGAGGGTAAAAACATACTACCCTGGCATTCTGTGCAACAGATCGACTGCTGAGTGGTCCCAACTTCTTTAGAATCGACTGAAGAATCAACTTGCCAAAATTGATTGGTCGATTGTGAACAATGCAGAATCCAATGACTTGAAGAAGGGAGGATATAATTTTGAAGTTGCTTCGAGTGGTAGGTGAAAATATTTTTGCCAGAGTATCGAAGAACAAATCCCACTCAGGTTTCTGATTCCCTTTCAGCATCCTTGGCAGATGAATCTCTCCATGATAAAGAATAGTCTGAAAGAACTGGACTATTTCATCATCTGTTGGAATCTCAGCAAAATTGTTACGTGGAAACCCAAGAATTCTGTTGACATCGTCAGCTGAAATTGTAATGCTTCAGCCTCCAGTAATGTTTCCAGAAACCCTGTAGCTATGCAGTAGAGTAGTGTTGATGGCAGAGGAGTAGAAGTCTTGAAGTGCTCTAATCTGCAGCTCAGCATTTGCAGTGATCGCCGTACTTACTAAACTCTGACTATTCAGAAACCTCACCTAAGGTCTGAACCTCTCTAAACTGGAATCTGGATCCAAATATCCATTGTAGTTCGTCTCCCCGATCACAAATTGGCCCGCCATATTTATAATTAAAAATTGAATTAAACGAGAATTTTTCAAATAAAATGGTAATTCTCAAATTTCTCGCAAATTTCAATTGATAATTAATTAACAATTAACCAATTAATTAATAATTCGAATTAATTGATTAAAATCGAATTAAAAATTAATCAAATTGTAAATGGCCAATTACAATTCCACAAAATCCAACAAAGTCCCAAAATTCACCAAAAACTCCTCAAAATTCGAACTTCATTCGAATTAATTTGAAAACCCCAAACTTCAAATTCGAAAAGCCACAAACTTCAAATCTGTCAAACTCTTCGAAATGCAGATGGGAATCCCAGGAGAAGATCATAGCAATGGTTGGAAGTTCAAAAACGAGCACAAATCGATTGTAAACAGCCACGAAATCGCGAAGAGGGGTTTGATATTTCGGACAAATTCGGCAGTATAACGACTTAGAAAAGAGATTATATAGTAACCAGCAAGCGTTAGAGCTTGAAAAACACGTAACCAGCAAGTTTTTACACAAAAAACTTGAAAAAACTCGATGAAGGACAATGGCGTTGCGTGTGTATAGTCGGCTGTGTATATATGTGATTAACAGTGGGTATGACAACAAAACGGTTTCTCATAGAGGTTTTTAAGACTTCGGTGTGACAATAGCTGTAATTGTCATACCGAGGTTTTGAAACGGTTGTGTGGTTGGTGAGAGAACTCGGTATGACAATCAAATGGATTGTCATGCCGAGTTTGTCATACAGCTTATAAAACACGCTTCAAACCCCTCTATGACAATCTATAGAATTGTCATACCGAACTTTGTAAAAGCCAAAACGCACTCGGTATGATTTTTTTTTTTTTAAGAATGGCATGCCGAGTGTTAATAAAATAAAACGAAAATATATATCAAAATACTATGATTTTTGATTTTCTTTAAAAATAAAACTTTTTACACTCAAAATCAAAAATCTAATACAAATAATATACAATGAATTACACAAATATTTTGTAAAATTCAACTATAATTAAATATAAATATTTATGAAATTAACTTTAATTCATTAAAATGAATTAACTTAAAATCAAATATTTATACTTAATTAATTTTGAAAAATACAAAATAGACACAAATAATTATCTAAATGCTTGGAAAATAATACAGGGGATTGTGCATCACTTAGAAAATTACAGAGGCATATATGAACATGCATAATTAGACAGAAAATTATCAGATAATTTACAAACAATTATGTAAAATCTAATAAATTAGATATAATTACACAGAAAATTCACAAAAATATATAATAATATATAAAACAAATATAAAATATATACAAAGAGAATCATGGCATATTTAACATCCCTAGCTCACAAACCAACTTAGAGAAAGAGGATTCATCAAGTGGTTTAGTGAAGATGTCAGCAATGTGATCAGCCGTGGGTACAAAATGTAACACCACAGTACCATTCATGACATGTTCTCTAATAAAATGATACCTGATATCTATGTGCTTGGTCCGGGAGTGTTGCACTGGATTGTTTGAAATTGCTATGGCACTGGTGTTGTCACAAAATATTTGAATTTTGTTAACATCAATACCATAATCATTTAATTTATTCATGATCCAGAGAATCTGAGCACTACAACTGCCAGCAACAATGTACTCAGCTTCAGCAGTAGAAGTTGACAATGAGTGTTGCTTCTTGCTGTACCACGAAACCAATCGACGTCCTAGAAATTGACAGCTTCCAAACGTACTCTTTCTATCAATCCTGCAACCTGCATAATCAGAATCTGTATAGCCGGTTAAGTCAAAACCAGTATTCTTAGGGAACCAAATACCTAGACTAGGTGTACCCTTAAGATATCTAAAGATTCTTTTGACGGCTATAAGATGTGATTCTTATAAGATGGAAAGAGCCAATCATACCTCGATAGCTTGAGATATCAACTTTCTTACCAGATTTATCCAGGTCAAGCTTTGTGGCAGTGGCCATGGGTGTCTTTGCTGGAGAAGAGTCTTCTAGATTGTACTTTCGCAGAAGATCTCTGACATACTTTGATTGGCAAATGAAAATGCCATCTTCCTTTTGGCTTTTGTTCGCACAAAATCACGCAAGCGTACGCGGTCACAAGTAGTATAGAATCAAATTCAGTTCGTTCCCACAGAGACTGGTGTATTCAGAAATATGCACTTATGCACCAATGTATGATTATTATTCAATGCTTAGACAAATAACAATTTGGTTGGTTTTATCTAAATTAACTAATTAAATTCGAATTATAACTAAGTGATTAACTGGATTACTTATGAGAATAAAACATGGGATTCTAACTTCATTATATACTTCATTCAGAGTTATGCCTTATCGATATGTGACGGTTGATAACTAATCAGATAACACGAGACTGATACACGCTAACTGTCGTTACACGTGCACCATACTGCTACACATCCACAATTAAGATAGAAGGTAAACAGACACCAATTATGCTTAGACCCTATCTGTCTATAGAATTTGAAAACATAACGGTTGAAGAACAAGTTATCTATCAAGATTACATAGGGCGATGCAAGATGGTTAAAATCACACCACTAATCATGTATCTCGAATAAATAATCCTATGTTCGCATGGCAAGTTCTAACTCAATATATCCACTGTCGCATCAATAAAGATTAACAAACAATCTAAGATGTTAGCTACGCATCCAAGATGAATAAGCACAACCAATACGAAGAAATCAACATTCATCACACACATAATTAAAGCAAATCAACTACTGAAATCCATATATAAATCCGCTAGAATCCCACGATAATGATTAGTTCATAATCGAACTTCTCATCATCATGGGAATAAGAGTAAACATGGTACCGAATAGTCTAAACAATATCAAAAGAGTAAAATAAGAGTTTCGAAACAAATCCGAATGAGCATCCAAAAGTATCGCCTAATTGGGAGAAGACAAAAGAAAACTATGAAACTCGATCTCGATCTTCTCCGTAGCCATCACGTGCTCCTTAGAATGTTTCTAGGTTATCTTTTAAGTCCCCCAAGTCATCCTTTAAGTTTCCCAGCAAACGGGCCTTTAAACGGATCAAAAACGGGCAATTCGGGCCAAAATTCCCGCTCAGGTCGTGGGGCGGTCGCCCCAGAGTTGGGGCGGGCGCGCCAACGGGCGGCCGCGCCAAATTGGGGGCGGGCGCGCCAAAGTGGCAGCCCCCCGTCCAGGAGTTGGGGCGGCCGCGCCAAAACATCAGCCTTGCACCCTAATGCTTCCGCGTCCATAACTTTCTCCTCGTGCATTCGATTGCTTCGCCGTTTTTTTTCACTCGAAGCTATGAGTCCCCTCTTCGTACTCCTTCCAAGAAACCTACGCAACACATCACTAAAACATATCAAAAATATCAAAAACTTGAGGCTAGATCATCCATTTAAGTCAAAACGAAGGCTTCCAAGTGGATATAAAATCCACTTATCACACCCCCAAACTTAAACCGATGCTTGTCCTCAAGCATAGACACACACACAAATACTACTAATTCAATGCATGAATGCAACTAAATGCCTACATCTAATTGAATCGTGAAGTGTTATCCTTGTTAACATATAATCCTCAGAATATGCAACATTCTCGGCATTCATCTCTTTCACATATTAGCCATGTCCTCTTCCACTACAAGTGTGAAGTGCATCGTGTGTGCTAGCATGCTCTCTAGTGAAACAAAACAAAGACTATCAAACTTCAATAGAGTCCTCACTATGAGCCGTTAATCAGAATCAGGTTTAAACACTTCTTTACTAAAGAGTCAACTACAATTTAGGGTCACTAAAGAATTCCTATGCCTCTCCTATTTTTTTTCTATTTTTTTTTCTTTTTCTTGCTAAGTCTAAGGTTGGGACGCTTCTCAGTGTAAGTGAGTCTCGACCGCCATTCGACTTCGCTTATTCTATTTTTTTTATTCACGTAATTCTCCAGTAATCAAAGGTTGTGAAATGTCACCAAGAAATTGCTTATTCTAATACATTTGCACTTAATACCAGCACAAGTACATGGATCGTCCCTTTCACATGACATTGCATTTTAACCATTGATCTCAAAGGAGTACTTGATAATTTTTTTTTAAAGGCATATTCATCCCTTAAATCCCCCAAACTTAAGATTTACAAACTCTAAGTTCAAAAAGGGAATAATCCAAACTCTACGCCCGACTCAACGCAAGGACTCAAGAAATAAGTTAGTCTAAGTCTTATCTCTAGAGCATAAGTGTAATTACAATTTCCACACAAGTATTTTCCAAGTCACAAGGCATCATATATGATCAAGACTACTCGCCAAGAAATTATGCACATAAACTCATCATAGGAAATCAACTTGGACAACAACTTCAAGATTCATGCAAATGCAACTATATGAAACTACTAACACATTCTAAACACAAGCATATATAAAATAAAAAAAACGAACTAATATGCAACTAAATGAGATAATATGTTAAACTATATGCAACATGCAACCTATATGAACACACACTACTACTACTCCTTAGATTACCACCCCCAAACTTAAAATATTCAATGTCCTCATTGAAGGTGATAATAAGGATAGAATGTACCTAGAAGTCGGGAGGATCACCCTCCTCGAGTGGAGGATCAGGTGGTGAATATACCATGCCATCTCCAAACACTGGCCAATCAACCTCAACACCAATGACTCGAAAAGCACTCGCAAGAGCCTGAGTCAAATCCTTTGCAAAACGGCGGTGAATGTCATGCATGTCATCTATGCGCCGTGACAACCTTCTAAATTGCACATCACTTAAGAGATCCAGTGGTAGTTTGAGTTCGAGTATGAGAGCTTCTTCAAAAGATGGTTTAAGATGCTCCTGAAAATTTTTAAGCTCTGTTACTCCTTGAGACTCGAATGGCATATCAACCTTCCTCTTCCATGGAGATGCATTCAAGAACTGAAGTTGCTCTGCTTCCTCTTCGTTTCCGAATTCAGCTTCACCGGTTAGAACCCTTTCCAAGATGTCAGTTTTCAGCCTTTGGTCAATTTCCGGATGAGCTGCAGCTTCTATTGGCTCCACCTTAAAGCATTCTTCTTCGTCAGTTGGAAATTTCATTGCGTTGAACACTTTAAAAGTGACACTCTGATCTTGAACTCTCATTGTAAGCTCTCCCTTTTGCACATCGATCAAAGTTTGGCCTGTAGCTAAGAATGGCCTTCCCAAGATGATGGGAATTTTCTCATCCTCCTCAAAGTCTAGAATGACAAAATCAGCAGGGAAGTTGAGCTTATCCACCTTAACCAAGACATCTTCCACTATACCTCTCGGGTATGTGATGGACCGATCAGCCAGTTGTAAGTACATGTTTGTAGGTTTCGGCTCCAGCAGACCAAGTTTCTTGAAGACAGACAACGGCATCAGATTTATGCTAGCTCCCAAGTCACACAAGCACTTGTCGAAAGATAACTTGCCAATGGTACATGGGATTGTGAAACTTCCCGGATCTTTCAGCTTCGGAGGCAATTTCTGCTGCAACACCGCACTGCACTCCTCGGTCAAAGCTACAGTCTCCAACTCCTCAAGCTTGAGTTTCCGAGATAGAATACCTTTCATGAATTTAGAATAACTCGGCATTTGTTCTAGAGCCTCCGCAAAAGGTATGTTGATTTGTAATTTCTTGAAAACCTCTAGAAATTTAGCGAATTGTTTGTCGAGCTTATGCTTCTGAAGTCTCTTCGGAAAAGGGGGAGGTGGATATACTTGCTTGACCCCAATATCAGCTTTAGAACTGGACTTCTCGGCTGATTCCTTGCTTTCTTCCTCATTGAATTTTTTCTTGTCAGCGTCAACAACAGTTTTTTCACTATCAGACTTAGATGAGAGCACGGGTGTTGATTAGTCCATATTTTTGCATATTTAAGTGCCTATTTTTTGTTTATTTTCGTAGTATTAATCGCTTATTTATTTTATTTCAGGAAATTGTAGATAAATAAAGAAAGAAGAGAAAATGCAAGAAAAAGAAGAAAATGAAAAGAAAAGAAGAAAAAAAAAAAGAGTTGGCAACTAAGGGACACATGGAGGGCCACAATCTTCCCAACACACAAGGCACATGGATGGTCAAGATTTAGCCACCCTACCCCTAAACCCTAATTGTTTAGTTATAAATACCCCCTTCTCATTACTTGTAATGACCAACCTAGCTACCTACCCACTTTTTCTACCTAGTCATTTCTATAGTTAGTATCGTAGATAGATTTACATTTTGCTAGCCCCAATTTTCTTTCCAAGCTTGTATACAGTTTTTAATTTCTATGCAAATCTCTTTTAGCTTAATCTTGTATTGTCTTTTTAATTTATGTTCTCCAAGTTGAATGACTCTTTTAAGTACCACCACATGCTTTTAAGCTTTTGGGAAATGAAGAATCATTGAGCTTGTGATTAGTGTAGATCTCTTATTTAGATTTAATTTTTGAAAGAAGCTTAAAATTCTAGCACAAAATTAATTTGTGTTAAGGTTTAATTCTAAAACCCCAAAATCATCACATTACTAGCTTTATTAATCTAAGTGAAAGTGTTAAAATCAAAAATCAACTCCCTTGTTTCGTTTATTTCACTAAACGATCTGCTTTTCTTGATTAATATATACAAATCCCTCCCCCTGTTCCTTTTTAATTAAACCACACCACCTCTGTTTTCGTTTAGAAAACCCAGCACACCCCCTTCCCCTGTTTTCCCCTGAGTTTTGTTTCCACCGAGGCCTTGTTTTCGTTTGTTTGAATTCTCGAGCAGTTTATTTTCTTTAGTTTTCGCTGGTTTTGGTCTTCTGAGTTTGTGTCTGACTGAGTTGTTGTTTTCTTTTCTGTTCATCACTGAGTTTAGTCTGAGTCTACCATTACCGAGTCATTCTAGTTGTTTTTGTTGATGGGTTTTGTATGCCGAGTCGCGTCTGAGTAGTGTTAGGCGAGTCATGGTTTCAGATGTTTGTTTGGTTGATTTCGAGGTTAGCTGTTGAGTCGAGTGCTTTGTTTTCTGTGGTTAACTGAGTCTGTATCGAGTCTGGCTGGTAAATTTTGTTTTCGAAATCTGGGTTCTGCTTTGTTGCTGAGTTTTTAGTCACTTGCTGGGTAGTGTAGTTGAGTTTGCTACAGAGTTTTTGATGGGTCGCGAGTCGTTTCCGAGTAGTCTGTTTTCGTGCTCTTTGATTTCTTTTGTCGAGTCTGCTTTGTATTCAACCGAGTCGCATCTTTTGCTTTGAGTTCTGGGTTCGATATTTCTGCATTTTCGTTTCTAATCGAGTCTGTGTAGCGAGTCATTGCTGTGTTGCTGCGAGTTGCAGAGTTCCGAGTTGTTTTCTCCTGGTTGTATCGATTCCGAATGCTGAGTTTTTGTACCGAGTTAATGGTCGAGTGGAAGTTCTGATATTGTGTTATTGTGTAGATTTGTGATTACTGATTTGTTAGTTTCTCTGGTTCTGTTTCCGTCGAGTCGCAAGTCTATTGGCTGTGTTTTAAGATTTCGTGAATTCATAAAAGGATAGCAGTTGTGTTATAGAACTAAAAACGGGAGTGAGCGATCCGTGCTTTGGACTGGTCTCGATGCGAGATGCCTACGTATCTTCTGCGTGGAGAAGAATCAAGTCCAAAACGTAGTTCTAGTTATGAGGGGTAGAGCCCTTTATATAGGCGCTTCGGAGTCAGAAGTCGGATGGAAGTACAATTCCATGTATCAGACTTCTTATCGAAGTATGCCTCGAGACAAGAGGTAAGATAGAACTCTTATTCTTTCGTTGCTGATGTTTATCCGCACTCCGGGATGTTTATCTGTTAGAAATAGACATATTGTAGAACTTGTATTCGTAACTGGACCTACAATTGGGCCTCTATTAATTAACTACGAAATTAATTAATATTTAAGAGCCTCGGGCCCTATTTAACTGGGCTTTGGTGCTTTTTGGGCTTTTAATATCTAATATTATTTCTGACCCATATCATTTGCCCCCCAACTTTCGACAAGTTTTGCAAAAACTTTTCAAAAGTTGCTGAGTCTTTATCGGCTTTCTGAGCTCCTGACTCATATATCATGCGAGAAAGCTAACTTCTGCAAATTCCCATCGTCCAAGGTCTGAAGTTCCATAAATAGCGCAAGGATTTCATCGATGTTGATTACTTTGAATTGATTGTACAGTAAAGATAGCTCTGTTTCGTATCCTTCGGGATCGTACTTCATTTTCGATTGGAGTACCGGAAGACATGAATCCTTCTTTCGAGTCGTTTTCATGACACTTACGAGTCTTTGTTATTGGTATAACAAGCGTCCTTCAAAATTACGTTTGTAATGGTACTTTCGAGCACTTTCGTATTTTTTCAGGGCTAAATTCAAATTAATTGGAATTTTTATGATTAAATTCCAATTTTCTAGAATTTTCCGAGCCTTTAAATAATTTTCAAAATAATTTTTGAGAATTAAATCTCAACCTTATTCTATTCTCCAGATTTTTGGAATTAATTCCCATTTTTGGATTTTTCGGAATTTAATTAAAGAATTAAATAATTCTTTAATTGATCAAATCATATGTGAACCAGATATGTCTCCTAGGCGTGCTTTGCCACGCCAAGGAGACGTATTTGACACCACGCCTAGGAGACATGTCTCCTGGGCGTGGTTGCAGTATGCCATCCAAGGCTGATGAGTGAGATGCTTCCTTGGCGTGCCTAGGCACGCCAAGAAGGCATATTATCTGCCACGCCAAGGAGACATGTCTCCTAGGCGTGGATAAGATAAGCCTGCCGTGGCTGACATGTATGATGCTTCCTTGGCGTGCTTAGCCACGCCAAGGAGGCATGTTATATGCCACGCCTAGGAGATGTGTCTCCTGGGCGTGTGTGGTCGATGCCTGCCTTGGTCCTTCCAGTTGATGCTCTCTTGGCGTGCGTGGGCACGCCAAGGAGACATGTTTACTTAGGGTGTCTCCTGGGCGTGGTTGGTCAAGGCCTTTCATGGCTGATCGGGGTGATGCTTCCTGGGCGTGCTTTGGCACGCCAAGGAGACGTATTTGCCAACTATCCAGGAAACCTGTCTCCTGGGCGTGTGTTAGCCTATCACGGGTTGAAGAAGCTGTTGTTCCGTGGGCGTGCTTTGCAGCGCCTAGGAAGTATAGTTTTCCATTCACGTCAAGGATACTTAGTCACTTTATGACCTTAGGGAAATTATTATTTATTTATTATTTTTTAAATAAACGATGTTTTTTGCTCAACGAGTGAATGTGCCCTAGGCGTTGCACGCCCCGCCAAGGAGACATGGTAGGTGCCAAGCCTACATACTTGGGAGGTCTGTCGTGTTATAGGCTGTGGGCCTTAGTCTATAAACTTGTCAGGCCTATATTGTGTATTATTCCTTTATTTTTGTTGTGGTCGTCTCCCAGAATTCTCGAGATCCTTCTGGAATAGGCTCGAATCATTCAAAATCATGGGCTTCCCGCCTGTGATATAGGTTTGTGACCGGCCCAAAGCCCATGTTACCGATTGTAACCTGTTTATTTTAGGGTTTACCGGCAAGTGAACGGGTTGAGAGTTTCCTATATAATGAGTGACTTGAGATTTCATTTCTCACTTCACACAACAGTTTCCAAATTTTAAGAGCCACAAAGCCTTCCAAACACTCTCAAAATCCTCTAGTTTTTCGGCGAAATCTTAGGCGTATCTCTGGCAATCTTCAAGCCTTTTCCAGATTCCGGCCGACATTCAAGGCGTTTTCCAGTTTTCAGGGCGATCTTCAAAGATTTCCCAGGTTCCGGTTAATCTTCATCTCCTCTTCATCAGTTTCTGGGTTTCGTACCTTCATCCGAAGAAGATCCATGGCTGATTCTGCATCATCACAGCAATCCCAGCAATCTCAGATTTCTCAACCTCCAGCCACTAACGCTCGTGTTCGAGGTAAAAAATCCCTCGTCCATGCTAGCGTTGTTTCATTACGTGATTTACTTAGCGAGTTTGGTCAAGCTTTTCCCAATCTTCATCATCTTGAAGCATATAATCATCCATCTAAATATAAACAAAAGGACGTAGATATCATGGCTAAGTTGTTCGGGATTGAGCACCCGTATAGGGCCGTGGCTCCAGGCCCAAATGATAGGGCTTGCTACCCTAGGCCTGGGGCCATTAGGGTTTATAAAGAAATGTTTTATGCGGGTTTTAGGCTTCCCCCTCCCATGTTTGTTTATAGGCTGTTGGCCGAAGCCCGGGTGTGTCCAACCCAACTCCAGCCCAATGGCTGGAGGTTTATTTACTGTTTTTTAGTTCAGTGTAAAAAACATAACTTAGAGCCCAGTGTGGCCGTGTTTAGATATCTGTTTAAGTTTGTTAACGCACCAAACGATGAGGGCTGGGTCAAGATCCAGTATAGGACTAAGGGTCGCAGCATTTTCATATCGGACTCGGCCCCTGACTCCTTTCCTCGTTGGAAGGGTCAATGGTTTTATTTATATATGGAGGGGGCCGATTGGGCCGATTATTTTTACTCTCATTTTAGTCGGGCCGAAGATGGGACCATGAGGTCTCTTAAACTAGGGGTCGAAGAGAGAGCGGCCATAAAGATTTTGACCGAGGATTGCCTCCATCACACTTCACTGCTCATTTCTGAGGCCTCGCTTCAAAGTCATGGGCTTAGTGATTTGGGCCCTGAGGGTAAGCCCACCTTGATTTTTAGTTTTGACTCGTCCTTTCATGTATTTGGCGAAGACTTATGTCATTTTTCTTACTTGTCTTGCAGCCCAAGCCGCTCTTGGAAGCATTTTCAAGAAGCGGGAAACAGCCGCTTCCAATACGGTGGTGGCCGAGGTGCCTCGGGAAAAGAGGGCACGAAAGGAGGGGAAGTCCCCTGTTGTCGAGAGGGTTCCAGCTTTCCTCACTCCTCGGCCCGTGCCCGTCGAGGAGGACCCAAGCCCCTATGTCGTGGAGTGGGGGCTCCTCAAAAAGGACACTGTGGTCGGAGATTCCCGGGCGGCCGCTGAGTGGTCCCGGAATGTGATCACACCCCGGGATCGAGCCCATGTGGTGGAGTCGAGCGAGGACCTCCAAATTGAGCTTTTGGGGGCCCAAGCCGTGGCAACGGTAAGCCCTGATTTCATGCATTACATTGTGTTTAAGTCTTCTTCTTACTTAGACAAATTTTCTAACTGCAAATTTTTTGCAGGTCAATACCTACCTCCAGGCTGCGGTTCACAACCTGAAAGCGGTTAGGACCGAGAAATCGATCGCGGAACGGGATCGCGATCGCTACCTCGAGGCCTCAACTGCTAACTTTGAGCAGTTTCGGAGGGTGGAGGCCGAATTGGTGGCCGAACAGGAGAAGGTCCGCACTCTGGAGGCGGAGTTGGCCCGGGTTCGCCGGGAAGCGGTGGAGGACTTCAAAAAGTCCAAGGAGTTCGAGGATATTTTGGCGGCGGAGTTCGACTCCTCCTTTCCCGAGACTTTCAAGTCTTGTTGGGAAAGGATCATAGATGAGCTCGGTTCCCAAATCGAGGGAGTCACCTTGGAGCGGTTCCCTGTTCCAAAGCTTCCCGGGGAGGAGACTCCTTCCCCGATGGTGGTCGAGGATCTCGGGGATTCGCACCCTGTGGACTCCCAACCTTTGGAGATTCCAACCGAGACTCTGATGATCCAAGATTCCAACTTGGACAGGATGGACCTCGGGGAAGGCGGGGAGGCCCAAGACGGAGCCCAGGACGAGGCCCAGGAGAAGGAGGCCCAGGGACCAGAAGCCCAGGACGAGGAAAAGGTCCAGGAAGACGAGTTCGACGATGGTCTTCCTTAGACTAGGTTCTTTTTGGCCCTGCGCGGCTTATTTTGTAATTATTAAATTATCCGAATGTTTATGCCCCTCGGGGTTTAACTTATTTATTTAAGTTGCTTTTGTTTCGTATTTTGCAATTTGTGCCTTTAACATTCCTTACTTAGAATATTTTAGGCCAACTTTCATAAGATTTGCTTATTCAAACCTCGAAATAGTCCACTTGGGATTTTAACTTATATAAATCGGAATTAATTCAAAGTAATTCGTACTTAGAATTCTAAAACTCCGAATCATCTTCAACCATTTTTGATGATTGGGATAGCCCATCAGGGTCTGTTGACTTTTAACCGTCATATTTGGATTTTACTTAGTAATTTTTCTCAGCTTCAAGCCTGTATCCTTTTTCAGGATGTTTTATTTTAAGCACAAATTAACTCATAATACTTCAACAAAATCAAGGCTAAAATCCTCGGGACTTTTATTAATACCATAGTAAAAGAGATAAACTAAGCTTGAATTCAACTACATGGCAGTGGTCGACATGACCTTATTCCTGTGATACCTATTAACTCCTACCTTCATACGATAAGTATTAGATATAATATATCTTCAAGTTGGTGGCGTGCCAACTTCTGGGAACTTCAACTCCTTCCAGGGTTTGAAGTTTGTATGAGCCATGGCCTGTGACAGCTTTAACTTGGTAGGGCCCTTCCCAATTCGGAGCCATCTTGCCTTTGGGACCTACCCCAGAAGCCTCAACTTTTCTAAGTACCAGATCTCCTTCCCTGAAGTAACGCTCCTTAACCCGTAGGTTATAGTAGTAGGAAGCTCGTTTCTGGTTTTCCACGATTTTAGCATGAGCTTCGTCACGAATCTCATCAATCATATCAAGTGCAAGTCTCATACCTTCTTCATTGGCTTCTGGCTCATACTGCTGGACCCTGGAGGAAGTATGAGTGATTTCAAGTGGCACCACTGCCTCGGCTCCATAAGCCAGTTGAAAGGGGGTTGCCCCAGTTGAAACCTTGCATGTGGTTCGATACGCCCATAGTATAGGGAGTATCTCATCGGCCCACGATCCCTGGGCTTTCTCTACTCTTTTCTTCAGTCCATCGAGGATTATTCTATTGGCCACCTCAGCTTGTCCATTAGCTTGAGGGTGAGCAACTGAAGTAAAGCGTAACTCAATCGAGTAATCCTCACAATAACTTTTAAACTCAGCGTTATTGAACTGAGTCCCATTGTCTGTAACCATGACTCGAGGTATTCCGTACCTGCAAATAATGTTCTCCCACACAAATTGTGCAACTTGCTTGGTGGTTATCTTGGCCAGCGGCTTGGCTTCAATCCATTTAGTGAAATAATCAATTGCAACCAAGAGGAACTTTCTCTGTGCACTAGCAAGTGGAAACGGTCCAAGAATATCCATTCCCCACATTGCAAAGGGGATAGGAGTATTGATAGATGTTAGCATCTCAGGTGGCTGTCGTACAACAGGTGCAAACCTTTGGCAGCGGTCACACTTCTTCACGTAATCCTGAGCATGTTTCAGCATATCAGGCCAATAAAATCCAAGACGAGTGACTTTATGAGCCAAAGCCCTTCCTCCAAGGTGTTGGCCACATACACCTTCATGTACCTCCCTCAGGGCTTCTTGAGCCTCATCAGGCCTCAAACATCTCAAGTAAGGGATCACAAACGATTTTCTATATAAGATTCCCTCAATGAGTACATATTTAAGGGCCCTTACCTGTAACTTTCGTGCTTCATCAGCGTTAGGTGGCAGATGTCCGCTTCGTAAGTACAACTTAATTTCATCCATCCAAGTGGCCCCTGTGTCAATGGGGGCAACTAACTTTGCTTCGATACTCGGGGTTCTCAAAACCTGATAGTAAACGCTTCCTGAGCATACCTCATCGTCGGAAGATGCAAATTGTGATAGGGCATCAGCCTTGGTGTTCTCCTCCCTTGGCACATACTCTACCAAGCATTCTTCGAATAGTGCCATCTGGGTCTTTACAATCCTTAAATATTTTAGCATAGTCTCCTCACGGGCTTCAAACTCTCCATTCACTTGGAAGACTACAAGCTTTGAGTCACCACAGACCTTTAAATTCTTTACCCTCAAGGTTCTGGCTAGACCAAGTCCAGCTATCAATGCTTCATACTCTGCTTCATTATTGGTGGTCGGAAAGTCCAGCTTAATAGCATATTCCACAGTAAAGCCATCAGGGCTTTGGAGCACAAGTCCTGCACCACTACCTTTTGTTTTTGAAGCCCCGTCAAAAAATAGTAGCCAGTATTCTTTAGGTTTTTCTTCCTTAGTAGGTTCTTCTACCTTGTCTCCTTGCCCCCCGACTTCCTGGTTGCTAATGGTACATTCAACTAGGAAGTCAGCTAAGGCCTGAGCTTTAATCGCCGTTCGAGGTTTGTATCGGATATCAAATTCTCCAAGCTCAATTGCCCACTTGATCAATCTTCCACTAGCCTTAGGGCTATGCATAATATTTCGGAGAGGTTGGTCTGTCAGGACTTCTATCTTATGAGACTGAAAGTAAGGTCTCAACTTCCTCGAGGCCGTAATCATGGCCAAGGCAAACTTTTCGATCACTGAGTAATTGAGCTCCGCTCCATGCAGAACCTTGCTCACATAGTACACTGGTTTCTGGACTTTGGATTCCTCCCGAACCAAGACGGCACTTAGCGCTTGTTCCGAGACAGCTAAGTATACATACAAGGTTTCACCATTAATGGGTTTCGATAGAAGAGGTGGCTCTGCCATGTACTTCTTCAGTTCCTCAAAAGCTATCTGGCTCTCTTCTGTCCACTCGAAATTCTTAACTTTTTTCAAGGCTTTGAAGAAAGGCAAACACTTGTCTCCTGATTTGGATACAAACCTTCCCAAAGCTGCAATTCTTCCCGTCAGTTTCTGAACATCCCTTACACTCTTTGGGGGTTCCATATCTAGGATAGCTTTTATCTTGTCGGGGTTGGCTTCAATACCACGCTTTGAGACCATTAAACCCAGGAACTTCCCAGAACCGACCCCAAAGGCACACTTAGCTGGGTTTAACATCATTTTATGCGTCCTCAGGACTTCAAAGGCCTCTCTAAGGTGTTCAAGGTGATCCGCTTTGTTCAAGCTTTTCACCAACATATCGTCTACATATACCTCCATAGTCTTTCCAATCAGATGTTTAAACATCTTGTTTGCAAGGCGTTGATACGTTGCTCCTGCATTCTTAAGTCCAAAGGCCATAACCAAATAACAAAATACACCAAAGTCAGTGATAAACGATACCTTGGGTACATCGTCCTTGTCCATTCGGATCTGATTATATCCGCTGAAGCCATCCATGAAGCTCAGCATCTCATGCCCAGCGGTGGCATCTATTAACGTGTCTATCCTTGGAAGGGGGAAACAATCCTTGGGACAAGCATCATTCAGATCAGTGAAGTCTACACACATCCTCCACTTTCCATTGGCCTTCTTGACCATAACAGGGTTCGCCAACCATTCTGGAAATTGTATCTCTTCGATAAAACCTGCTTCCAACAACTTATCGACCTCCTGTTTAATGGCTTCTTGCCTTTCAGGAGCAAAGTTCCTCTTCTTCTGTTTAATAGGTTTCCTCACGGGGTTCACATTCAACTTATGTGTTATGAATGAGGGGTCGATACCTGGCATATCAGCCGCCGTCCAAGCAAAAACATCACGGTTGTTCCTCAAGAACCTCTCAAACTCTTGTTTCAAATCTTCCGGGAGTAATGCTCCAACATAGGTGACCTTTTCAGGTTCTTCTGTATATAATTGGATTGGAACCAAATCTTCGGCAGGCTTGCCTTTCCTTTCCTCTTCTTCTCGGACATCAAGGTCCTCTATAGGTAATACTTGCCCCCCGGCTCCTCCAGATCTTAATGCCCCAATATAACAGCTTCGGGCCATTTTCTGATCTCCTAACTCTTCCCCAATTCCGTTCCTAGTCGGGAATTTGATCTTCATGTGGTAAGTAGATGGGATTGCTTTAAAAGCATGTATTCCAGTCCTCCCAAGGATGGCGTTATAGGTTGATGAGGCTTTAACGACCAAGAAATTTACCATACACGTGGCTTGTCTGGGTTCGGTACCCATAGTTACCGGAAGTTGGATCATGCCTTCAATTTTGGTTTCCACGTTGTTGAAGCCATATATAGGCATGTCTGAGGGTGTTAACTGAGTATCAGAATACCCCATCTTTTCATAAGCATCATAGAACAAGATATCCACCGAGGCTCCATTATCAACGAGCACTCTCTTTACGGACGAGTTTCCAATCACTGGGGTAATTACTAAAGGGTCATCATGAGGAAATTTCACCTTTTCAAGGTCGATATTGTCGAATGCTAGAGCATAATCAATTTTTGCCCGCTTCGGAGGTTCTCCAACGATATTCATCACTTCCCTTGCATAAGCCTTTCTTGAATTGCTTGAAGTGCCTGCAGCCGTGGGTCCTCCGGAGATTACATTAATAACAGGCCCTCGAGGCTGAGTTCTTTTGTCATCGTTGTCTCTTCCACGATTATCACTGTCTCGATGATTCTTGTCTCCATCTTTGGTAAATTTGGACAACTTGCCTCTTCGGATCAAGAATTCAATTTCATCCTTCAATTGTCGACAGTCATCGGTCTTATGTCCTGTGTCTTTGTGGAATCGACAATATAAATCTTTGTTACGTTTCTCGGGATCAGTCCTTATAGGCTTCGGCCATCTGACACTTTCGTCCTTCTCAATTTCCAACAGGATTTGACTCCTCGGGGCGTTAAGCCTGGCATACTCAGTAAACCTCGGCCCCATCTTCTTTTTAGCAGGCGATTTCTCCTCCTCTTCCTTCCGGGAGTACTTATTCTCAGCATTATACTCCGTGTCATTCCCACGCTTCTTGAAGTTGGTATTCGGTCCCTGATTGTTCTGGGATTTTCTCAAACTTTCCTCCGCCTTTATATACTTTCCGGCTCTCTCTTGTAAATCATTCATATTGTCCGGAGCCCTCTTGGCTAGAGATCGGCGAAAATTGTCATCAGTAGTGCCTTGTTGGAGTGCAATCATGGCTACCTTCTGATCAAGGTCTGGGACCTTCAAGGCTTCTTTGGTAAAACGATTCATATATTCCCTGAGTGATTCGTTCTTACCTTGATGCAAATTCATTAGGGAGGCCGAGCTCTTAGCATGTGTTTTGCTTCCAACAAATTGTCCTATGAAAGCCCTGCTCAAGTCAGCAAAACAAGAGATAGAATTAGGGGGTAGGCGACTATACCAGTGTTGGGCCATCCCACTCAAGGTTTGGGGAAAGGCACGGCACTTGATTGCTTCAGTGACAGGCTGGAGTAACAAAGCGTTCATGAAGGTCCGAACATGATTAGCGGGATCACCCGTGCCATCGTAAGCTTTTATGGTTGGGAGCTTGAATTTTCGGGAAATCCTTGCACCCATGATTTCTTGCGTAAAAGGGGGAACCGGGTTATCAGGATCGCCTGCTGGTAACAAGTGGATTTGGTTCATCACGGTTTGACGAGGGTTTTCATCCCTAGATTCCGGGGGTTGCATCCTTGCCTGGTCTCTTTTTAACCGTGCGATTTCCTCTTCATAGGCCCGGATCCTCTCCTCATAAGTTATTGGCCCCCGGGGCTCATTAGTTTCTTGCCTATGGCGGCGTCGACGGTGCCGAGTATGATCAGTTTCTCTCCTCCTTCGAGGGGGGGTGTCACGCTCCTGCTCCGACTCCGAGGAGTCGTAATCTGTCACGTGCACATAGTCATCACCCGTGCCTCCACGAGTCGTTGTCGTGACGGTTGAGTAATGCGTGCCGGCATCGGTGACGGTTGCAATTACTCGAGTCAGAGGGGGCAACGAGCCAAAAGTCAGGGGAGTAGTGGTTTGAGCAATGGTCGTACCGAGCGGGAGGGTGGTAGTTACAGGGGTTGATTCAGTCGAGACCCCGGTGGTGGTTCGACTGCGTGGAACATGGATTTCAGAACGTGGTCCGGTTGGGTTCGTCATGGTTGTTGTTGTTCTTCCCACAGACGGCGCCAAATGTTATAGAACTAAAAACGGGAGTGAGCGATCCGTGCTTTGGACTGGTCTCGATGCGAGATGCCTACGTATCTTCTGCGTGGAGAAGAATCAAGTCCAAAACGTAGTTCTAGTTATGAGGGGTAGAGCCCTTTATATAGGCGCTTCGGAGTCAGAAGTCGGATGGAAGTACAATTCCATGTATCAGACTTCTTATCGAAGTATGCCTCGAGACAAGAGGTAAGATAGAACTCTTATTCTTTCGTTGCTGATGTTTATCCGCACTCCGGGATGTTTATCTGTTAGAAATAGACATATTGTAGAACTTGTATTCGTAACTGGACCTACAATTGGGCCTCTATTAATTAACTACGAAATTAATTAATATTTAAGAGCCTCGGGCCCTATTTAACTGGGCTTTGGTGCTTTTTGGGCTTTTAATATCTAATATTATTTCTGACCCATATCAAGTTGGGTTTTACATTAAGTTTTCTTGCTGGTTTATTGTTTCACAGTGCTCTGTAGTCGAGTAGTTGTAGTGTATCCTGATTGTAACGCCTGTAATATTTGACTCATATATATATATATTACAGTATTTCATTTTGGAGATATATTAAATTTCGTGTTTTAATTGCCAAACTATGTGAATTTGACTCGTTTATCGTTACATGACTTTCGTATGTCGTTATAATGTACTTATATGACTTTTGGTGAATAATTCTCGCTACGCGATTAAATAATATTACTAGTTGCGACAGTTTTGACTTTTCATTAATAAATGTGATCGTTGCCGCTACCCGATTAAATAATAATAGAGATATATGCGATTTAGTGATATTTGATAAATTGCGAGTAGCCGATAAACTTTAACTTGTAAAATAGCGTTTCATTGTATATATTGTTCTCGAGATTTTACGTGTATTATATTCGTGTTTTATATTTATGTGAAATGTGACTATTAGAGCTCTACTTGTAATAGTTCTTTTAAAATTCATTCCTTGTCCAAAATTTGTGAAAACTATTTTATTAAACTTCTAAAATCTCATATTATTTGTGATATTAATTTCATGATTTATCGATTTGTACTTTAATTATCAAAACTCATTCTTTTAATACTCTTTTAATCACACTTTTATTAATTATCAAAAGACTACATTACCCTTGCATGCATTTTGCACTAACACTTGAGGAAAGGACAAGCTAGTCATTTCTACACCCACTACCACTTTTCTAGTCAAAAGAGGGGTCAAAGCAAGCATATAGCTCCACTTGTCACACCCCCTTTCACCCACCAAAACCCTCATTTCACTCCTCTCTCTCTCATTTCTCTCATTTCTCTCTACTCTCTTCTCTCCCTCTCGGCTGAATCTCTAAACCCTCCCCTCTCTCCACCATTTTCTTTCATTCTTTTTCATTTCAAGCTTTTGGAGGCCAAGACTTTCACTCTCTAAGCTTGCATCTTCACTTGAGGTTAGAACTTATGTTGCATGTTGAATTTGGAGCCGAAATGGGGCTTTGATCCTCATGGATTTAGAGTCACCATTTTGGAGGTTCCTATATGATGATCTTGTTGTGTTTTTGGTGAGGTTTTACATCTCATTTTAGCCAAAAAGCACTTGTTCATCACCCTCGGCAATGAACTTAAAGAGAGCCGAGGGAATGGTTTGGTTTTTTTGAAGTTTTGATGGTTTTTGAGTTTGGTTTCTTGTATATTCGAAGGGTGTGATGCTTTGGTAAGAATTTAGTGTGATTTCAGCCCTTGCATGTTAGTATTTTGATGTTATATGATGAGATAAAGCCATGTATAAGAAACTCTAGTGATGCATGTTGCTTTAAGTGAAAACCGTATGCAATACCATGAAATTGAACTTTGTATGTGATTTTTGAGTAATTCATGCCATGATTCTTGTGAGATATGGTTAATTCTTATCATATATGATAGTTTAAGATGATGAATAATAGTTAATTGTGAGAATTACCATGTGTTAGAGTCGAATATATGCATATATATATGCCCCTGAAATTCTGCTCTGTTTTACCTCTATATATGCCTCGGTTTTGTGCTCTCGGATGGTTAAATTTTGTAATATCTTGCTTTGTGTGACTAGTCAGTAGGTGTATGAATATTGTAGCATAGGATTGTGGCTTGGTTTGTTGGTTTGAGGAGTTTTGAAGGGTGTTAAGGTGGAAGGAGACACACACACACCATGGCAGATTTTTGCACCTTAGGAACCATGAGAAATAGATGTGTCATGCTTAGGCCCTCATAGGCCCAAGTCTCCTGGAGTTGGGACTTGATGTATACAAGTCTCCAGTAGCCATAAAAGTCATAAAAACCATCATTTACATAGATGCACACACACATCTTTGAGTATAGGGCAGAACAGGGCATTTTAAAGATTAATTGTGTCCTTGAGTGGTTAACACCTTGTCAATGATGAGGCCCTCATGGGGCCTTGATTTTGATGAGCTTAGGGGAGTATTAGGAAGCTATTTGAGTCATTGGATTGGTGTAGTGAGTGAGTTTAGTGAGTCTCAAGTTGGTAAGTTCATGGCAGTCCCCACAGCAGGGCAGGGTGCTCTGTGCCAACTTTGTTTAGAGGCCCAAGGAGGCCTGAGCAAGGCCTTAGTGTCATTCCAAGTGCACAACTTAGATTTAAGTCTTAAGTACCCAGTAGAGTCACAATTTTACTAAGGCACATAGTGGAAACACTTGTTTTTGCCAAAACCCCCAAGAGGTGCCAAACTGCCAAGGCAGAATGGTCACTTTGGTACACTAGTTTTTAAGGACCTATATAGGCAAAGCCTTTGAGTCACACCACTTTATAATATTAGTTTAAGATTGTGTCAACCTTTAGAAATTGGTTTGGAGTCAATACCCTAAGTGGAGATGCCTCATTTCCACTAAAGAACACAAGTGTCACACATGGAGTCACATTTTAGAACTAAGTTAGAATGCATTGCATTTTAGTGTGTCATCAGTGAGGCCTTGACCTCATATTGAGTCCATGAGTTAGTTTTAAGTCATATTAGTTAATGCAAGTTAGTTTAAGTCAATTCACTTAGTGTAGATGCATTCTTTAACCAAGGCACTTCAAGTGTCGCCAAGGTAAGCATACTAGTGGGTCACTTAGGTTGCACTTCACTTGTAAGTCTTGGGAGGTGGGGCACAAGTATGCCCTACTAATAATTGGTTAAGTTTAGGTCAGTAGAGTATAATTAGGAGGTATTGGTCTTAGACCTTATGTGCTACTTGATTAAATGCTTAATTGACTTAGGAATAATTAGAGATTATTAAGAAATATAAGTTAAGTAACTAAATGCCATGCTTTACTTGTTATGTGCATTACTTGATGATTATGTTACTTGTTTTAAGTAAGTTTAAGTGTATATTTAATATATATGTATATATATTTATTTATATATATGTATATACATTTATACGCGAAAGGGTAGTTAGTGACGAGGATACTATTAATTATAGGTGCAAGTAGGAGGCCAGGCAAGGAACCCCTAGAAGCATCTATACAGGAGTTAGTAAGCTTTATCCAGGAAAGTGAAACTCTTCCTTTATACTTGCTTTATAATTGTATACCCTGTGAACGTTGAATTACTATTGTTTAGGGTTAAATTACCTTATTACCCCTCATGATCATCACTTTGGATTCCAATAATACCCTTAATACTTGAATTACCTTTTTCATATGTTATTACCCTACACCCACATGATTATACTCCAATAGTCCTTTAATGAATAATGAGAACTTGATACCCCACATTAAACTGAACTATCACATTTGGAACCCTGATCTTAATAACATTCCATATTTTGAGAAAGATCACTTGTATTTTGAAAACACCCTTGCTTATAACTTGTCTTTGATCAAGACCCCTTTTTGAAAATGATTTGATTTGAAATGACCTTAAAAGGAATTGGTTAATAATTTCATATTAGACTGAGGCGCCAGTCAATTATTGCAGCATCAGTAGCGGGGAGCCTGATGTCTGTTTATGGCCAATGTGTGCCGAGGATCCTCCCTGGTTTAATCACTTTATGTGGTTCGGAGCTTGGTGTGGGCTGATCACCCCTCAATGCTCATAGCGCTGTGTGTTTCCAATTCCACTAAATTGATACCCCACATTTCACCTTTACTTGTGTTGATACCTTGTGATATCTGTTGTTGCTTTTGCACTTGATTATATTGCATACTGTGAACTGTTTTATTACTGTTTTCACTTGCTGAGCTTTATGCTCATATATATATTGTTGTTGTTATAACCCTTCAGTGAAACCCGAGAATGGCCCGTTTCAAGCAGACCGCACGTAAATCCACCTCAGGAAACGGAATTGCTTACCGCCGTATGATGGAGCAGGTTGGGAACTCGTAGTTCCCGAGTTGTTATCTTTTAATCTTTTGGGATTTAAAAACTGTAGTAATGACTTAGATTTAATTTGGATTTCTATTTGGGTTGTAATAACTTTAGTTGTTGTTCATACTCATTCCTGGTGATTCCGGGAGTGTGGATTTAGACTTGTAGATTAATATTTATAACTCTATAATTCTAGTTTATTTATCGTTTATGCATGCTTTAGTCGGTTAATTATGTTGGGTCCGTCACAGTTGGTATCAGAGCGACAGGTTTGAGTCACTGAACAACATAGGATAAATGAATATAAGATAGGATTTAGAGGTTAAGATGAACTTAGATCATGTGGGACTTGGGGCGTTAGAATCTTTTAAGTTTTCTCACCCTTTTGACTATAACCGCGTATATATATATATAACTGTTGGCAGGCATCGTCATCTTCTAGTCCCGGATTCCCGGCTACTGTTCCGTTCCCGCTTTACGAGCAGATGGTGAGGCTTACTGACCGACTCGAGGGCCAGAACACGATTCTCCAGCACCGGATTGACCAGCTGTACCGTGAGGACTTTGATGATGAGGGCAACCGTCCCCGTTTGATTGCTAGGGTCGAGGAGATCATTCGCATGGCCGAGGACCGTTTGGCAGCTATTCCACCCTACCGCGAGCGTGAGAGCCGTATCACTTTGACCGCCATTACTGACGAGCTCCGCCGTGTGATTAGCAGTCTCCGTGAGCCAGTTGCCAGTCCATCAGCTTCACCAGCTTCATCACCATCCCCCTAGACTATTCCTTAGTCTATTTATCTTTATTATCATGTTATCCGTACTTTGACTTTCATTCGTACTTTGTACCCCCGGATTATTTCGGGAAGACTTTTATTTGCACTTTATTTCCGTTCGTACTGTTCCGTACTTATCATTTGAACTAATATTCGCACTTTGACTATTTACCCCGTATTGTCATCATATCGTCATTGCATATATACCATGCTTAGATAGAAATTGCCATGTTAAGCCCTTTTGAACTTGATCGTGCTTAAACCATGCCAATATACCATGATATGACTTTGACCGAATAATTGTACCTTTGCAATATGATACCTTAGACTCTAATAATACACACACATACCATGATGCCATAATAATTACCATAAACCGTTACCATGTGAATAACCTTTGAATAATACCTTTGTACCCAATATTCCCTTTGATATAACTTGTATGCATATATTGAACTGTGAATAAGCTTTTCTTGTATACATTCATAATCATGCCTCCTCGAAGAGCCCGTAACACCACCAATGAAAATACCGAAGAACCACCACCAACCTTGGCTCAACTTATGCAACTTCTTCACCAACAATCTGTCACCCTTGCTCAACAACAACAATTACTTCAACAACAACTCCAGCAACAACAACAAGCACCACCACCACCTACCACTTTCAAATCTTTTCAAGCTGTGAAACCACCCGAGTTCCGAGGAACTCAAGACCCTGTTGAAGCTCAATCCTGGCTAAAGGAGATGGAGAAGGCTTTCACCTTGGCTGTTGTAACTGATAATAAGAAAGTTAAATATGCCTCCTATTTTCTGAAAGATGAAGCAAATTACTGGTGGGAGTCAGCCCGTGCTTTAGAAGAAGGTGAGGTTATTGCGTGGGATAGATTCAAGAGGATTTTCTTAGACAAGTACTTTCCAAGGTATATGCAAACTCAAATGGAGTTGAAGTTCTTTGAATTGAAGCAAGAGGGAATGACTGTTGGGGAATATGAGAAGAAATTTACAGAATTGGCAAGGTTTGTGGGAGATTATGTGGACACAGACGAGAAAAGAGCAAAGAGATTTCAACAAGGATTGAAGCCTTGGCTACGAAGCAGAGTGGCTGCTTTTGAATTGGCCACATATGCTGAAGTGGTCCAGAAGGCAATGGTGATAGAAGGAGAAAGTGATCAAAATCAAAAGGAGAAAGATAACAAGAAGAGAAAGTTTGGGAATAATGGTGAAGGTTCGGCTCAAGGGAGCCAAAAAGGGAAGAATTTCAAGAAGTTTGGAGTTCAGAATCAAGGAGGTCCCCGAGGATTCAAGAAAGGTGATAATAGGAACGTGAAGAAGATTCAAGGACCAAGTGGTCAAAGGAGTCAACAAGCAAATTCAGAATGCAAGTTCTGCAACAAGAAACACACGGGAAGTTGTAATAAGGCTGATATTGTCTGTTTCAAGTGCAACTCGAAGGGTCATTATGCAAACGAGTTCCAGAACCCGAAGCCTTCTGTTACCTGTTTCAAGTGTGGAAAGACCGGTCACATGTCAAGAGATTGTAAAGCTCGTGGAACCAACAAGTTGATGCAATTGGCAGCTACGCCTTACAATCAAGGAATGACATCTTCTGCTCCGATTCTGCAACTACCTTCTACTCAAGTTTTTGAGTCTGTAACTCCTGTTTTCCATCCCTCTTATCCGGCTCAAGCAAGGACATTCAACATGAATATCAAGGATGCTGTTCAGAGTTCTGAGGTTGTGGCAGGTACGCTTTCTGTCAACAACAACCATGCTAAAGTACTATTTGATTCTGGAGCTACTAGATCTTTCATATCTGAATCTTTTGTTGGCAAGTTGAATTGTGAAATTGAACCGTTAGATGAACCTCTTTCTATCATTGTTGCTAATCAAGAACAAGTATCTGTTAGAAGTATTTGCCCCTGATGTACTATAGAGATTTCTGGCTTTAGTTTTCCTGCTTCCCTTATACCTTTTCGATTAGGAGAATTTGATGTTATATTAGGTATGGATTGGTTAGCAGAAAATGGTGCTCAAATAGATTGTAAGAAGAAGAAGATAATCCTTAAGTCTCCTCAAGGCAAGAAAGTAGAGTTTAAAGGGCAGAAACAAGCTAAGACATTCTTGACAATAATTGAAGCTAAGAAGTTGTTAAGACAAGGTTGTGAAGGTTATTTGGGTCATGTAATTGATAGATCTAAAGAGACGCCGAACATAGAAAGTATTCCGATAGTTAATGAATTTCTTGATGTATTTCCTGACGATCTTCCTGGATTGCCTCCCGACCGTCAAATTGAGTTTTCTATTGACTTAGCACCCGGCACGGAACCAGTTTCAAAGCAACCGTATCGAATGGCACCAGCAGAAATGAAGGAGTTGGCCAAGCAATTGCAAGAATTGTTAGACAAAGGAGTTATAAGGCCGAGTGTATCCCCGTGGGGAGCTCCAGTTCTTTTTGTGAAGAAAAAGGACGGAAGCATGAGATTGTGCATCGACTATAGAGAATTGAACAAGTTGACAATCAAGAATAGGTATCCTTTGCCTCGAATCGATGACTTATTTGATCAACTCAAAGGAGCAACTTACTTTTCGAAGATTGACTTGCGTTCGGGATATCATCAATTGAAGATTAAGCCGGAAGACATTCCAAAGACCGCTTTTAGAACTCGGTATGGGCATTACGAGTTTCTAGTTATGGCATTCGGATTGACAAACGCACCAGCCACCTTCATGGATTTGATGAACCGTGTATTCAAGAAGTATTTAGACAAGTTCGTCATTGTATTCATCGACGATATTCTCATATACTCGAAATCTGAAGAGGAACATGCTGAACACCTGAGGATAGCTTTGGAAACATTAAGAAAGGAGAAGTTGTATGCAAAGTTCTCAAAATGTGAATTTTTGCTACGAGAAGTGCAGTTCTTAGGGCATATTCTTGGAAGTGAAGGTATTCGAGTGGATCCAGCAAAGATAGAAGCTGTGATGAATTGGGAAAGGCCGAAGACCCCAATTGAAGTTAGAAGTTTCGTGGGATTGGCCGGATATTATCGAAGGTTTGTGAAGGATTTCTCGAAGATTGCAGTACCGTTGACAAGATTGACTCGGAAGAATGAGAAGTTTGAATGGACCGACAAATGTGAAAAGAGTTTTCAAGAGTTGAAATAGAAGTTAGTCACCGCTCCAGTTCTAGCTTTGCCAGATGACCAAGGAGATTTTGTTATCTATAGTGATGCGTCGTACAAAGGATTAGGTTGTGTCTTAATGCAACACGGGAAAGTGATAGCCTACGCGTCAAGACAACTCAAGCCACACGAACAAAGATATCCAACTCATGACTTGGAATTGGCAGCAATTGTGTTTGCTTTAAAGCTTTGGAGACACTATCTTTATGGCGAGAAGTGTGAAATATTCACAAATCACAAAAGCTTGAAGTACATTTTCACGCAAAAAGAGTTGAACATGAGGCAGCGAAGATGGTTGGAATTGATTAAAGACTACGACTGCACGATTAACTATCATCCCGGAAAGGCGAACGTAGTAGCAGATGCGTTAAGTCGCAAAGAAAGGTTGAATATGTTGACCATGGCTCAAGATCTATCACAGGAATTTGAGAAGATGGGAATTGAAATTCGAGCTCCTAGTGCACCTACAGAAATGATTCATACCATGACTTTTCAGCCTGAATTGATGGAAAAGATAAGGAAGTGCCAAGAAGAAGTGATGAATAAAAAGATGAATGAGTTAACCGGAGAAGAAATCTGCACACAGAAAGACAACCAAGGAATCTTGAGGTTTTCATCAAGAATTTGGATACCAAATGTGGAGGAATTGAAGAATGAGATTTTGAAGGATGCTCACAATTCAGAGTTTTCTATTCACCCCAGAAGCACAAAAATGTACCAAGATTTGAAGCAAAACTTTTGGTGGCCAGACATGAAGAAGGAAATTGCTCAATGGATCAGTAAATGCTACACTTGTCAAAGGGTAAAAGCTGAACATCAGAAGCCAAGTGGATTGATACAGCCGTTGGAGATACCAGAATGGAAGTGGGAGCACATTGCAATGGACTTTATAGTTGGATTGCCAAGGACGAAATCTAATCATGATGCTATTTGGGTAATAATTGATCGGTTGACCAAGTCGGCTCATTTTCTGCCAATTAACGAGAGATTCTCAATGGACAAGCTGATTCATATGTATTTGAAAGAGATTGTTACTCGTCATGGAGTTCCAGTATCTATTGTGTCAGATCGAGACCCTCGTTTTAACTCGAGATTTTGGAAGCAATTTCAAGAACATTTGGGAACCCGACTCAAGATGAGTACTGCCTATCATCCACAAACGGATGGACAAAGCGAGCGTACAATTCAAACTATTGAAGATATGTTGAGGTCTTGTGCTTTAGACTTCAAAGGAAATTGGGACGAGCATTTGCCTTTAGTTGAGTTTTCGTATAATAACAGTTATCATGCCAGCATTGGAATGCCCCCGTACGAAGCTCTTTATGGAAGGAAGTGTAGATCTCCGATATATTGGGATGAAGTTGGAGAAAGAAAAGTAATTGGTCCAGAATTAATCCAGCAAACAAAAGAAGCAGTAGATGTGATTCGAAGTAGATTGGTTGCAGCTCAAGATAGACAACGGAAGTATGCTGACCCGCACAGAAAAGATGTAGAATATGAAGTAGGAGAAGCTGTTCTGTTGAGAGTGTCACCTTGGAAAGGAATAGCAAGATTCGGAAAGAAAGGGAAACTGAGTCCAAGATTTATTGGTCCTTTTGAGATTTTAAGCAGAATTGGGAAAGTAGCGTACGAACTAGCCTTACCTCCTCAAATGCAACACGTTCACAATGTTTTCCATGTCTCATTGCTTAAGAAGTTCAACCCCGACACCAAGTGCATAATAGAGAATGAACCAGTTGAGATAGAGCCCGATTTGTCTTATATCGAGCAACCGGTTAGCATTCTAGATAGAAAGGATAAGGTGTTAAGGAATAAGACAGTTCCTTTAGTTAGAGTTTTGTGGAGAAATCCCAAAGTTGAAGAATCAACATGGGAATTAGAAAGTGATATGTTAGATAAGTATCCTCATTTGTTTACTTAGATTCTGGGGTCAGAATCCTTTTAAGGGGGGAAGGATGTAACGCCTGTAATATTTGACTCATATATATATATATATATTACAGTATTTCATTTTGGAGATATATTAAATTTCGTGTTTTAATTGCCAAACTATGTGAATTTGACTCGTTTATCGTTACATGACTTTCGTATGTCGTTATAATGTACTTATATGACTTTTGGTGAATAATTCTCGCTACGCGATTAAATAATATTACTAGTTGCGACAGTTTTGACTTTTCATTAATAAATGTGATCGTTGCCGCTACCCGATTAAATAATAATAGAGATATATGCGATTTAGTGATATTTGATAAATTGCGAGTAGCCGATAAACTTTAACTTGTAAAATAGCGTTTCATTGTATATATTCTTCTCGAGATTTTACGTGTATTATATTCGTGTTTTATATTTGTGTGAAATGTGACTATTAGAGCTCTACTTGTAATAGTTCTTTTAAAATTCATTCCTTGTCCAAAATTTGTGAAAACTATTTTATTAAACTTCTAAAATCTCTTATTATTTGTGATATTAATTTCATGATTTATCGATTTGTACTTTAATTATCAAAACTCATTCTTTTAATACTCTTTTAATCACACTTTTATTAATTATCAAAAGACTACATTACCCTTGCATGCATTTTACACTAACACTTGAGGAAAGGACAAGCTAGTCATTTCTACACCCACTACCACTTTTCTAGTCAAAAGAGGGGTCAAAGCAAGCATATAGCTCCACTTGTCACACCCCCTTTCACCGACCAAAACCCTCATTTCACTCCTCTCTCTCTCATTTCTCTCATTTCTCCCTACTCTCTTTTCTCCCTCTCGGCTGAATCTCTAAACCCTCCCCTCTCTCCACCATTTTCTTTCATTCTTTTTCATTTCAAGCTTTTGGAGGCCAAGACTTTCACTCTCTAAGCTTGCATCTTCACTTGAGGTTAGAACTTATGTTGCATGTTGAATTTGGAGCCGAAATGGGGCTTTGATCCTCATGGATTTAGAGTCACCATTTTGGAGGTTCCTATATGATGATCTTGTGGTGTTTTTGGTGAGGTTTTACATCTCATTTTAGCCAAAAAGCACTTGTTCATCACCCTCGGCAATGAACTTAAAGAGAGCCGAGGGAATGGTTTGGTTTTTTTGAAGTTTTGATGGTTTTTGGGTTTGGTTTCTTGTATATTCGAAGGGTGTGATGCTTTGGTAAGAATTTGGTGTGATTTCAGCCCTTGCATGTTAGTATTTTGATGTTATATGATGAGATAAAGCCATGTATAAGAAACTCTAGTGATGCATGTTGCTTTAAGTGAAAACCGTATGCAATACCATGAAATTGAACTTTGTATGTGATTTTTGAGTAATGCATGCCATGATTCTTGTGAGATATGGTTAATTCTTATCATATATGATAGTTTAAGATGATGAATAATAGTTAATTGTGAGAATTACCATGTGTTAGAGTCGAATATATGCATATATATATGCCCCTGAAATTCTGCTCTGTTTTACCTCTATATATGCCTCGGTTTTGTGCTCTTGGATGGTTAAATTTTGTAATATCTTGCTTTGTGTGACTAGTCAGTAGGTGTATGAATATTGTAGCATAGGATTGTGGCTTGGTTTGTTGGTTTGAGGAGTTTTGAAGGGTGTTAAGGTGGAAGGAGACACACACACACCATGGCAGATTTTTGCACCTTAGGAACCATGAGAAATAGATGTGTCATGCTTAGGCCCTCATAGGCCCAAGTCTCCTGGAGTTGGGACTTGATGTATACAAGTCTCCAGTAGCCATAAAAGTCATAAAAACCATCATTTACATAGATGCACACACACATCTTTGAGTATAGGGCAGAACAGGGCATTTTAAAGATTAATTGTGTCCTTGAGTGGTTAACACCTTGTCAATGATGAGGCCCTCATGGGGCCTTGATTTAGATGAGCTTAGGGGAGTATTAGGAAGCTATTTGAGTCATTGGATTGGTGTAGTGAGTGAGTTTAGTGAGTCTCAAGTTGGTAAGTTCATGGCAGTCCCCACAGCAGGGCGGGGTGCTCTGTGCCAACTTTGTTTAGAGGCCCAAGGAGGCCTGAGCAAGGCCTTAGTGTCATTCCAAGTGAACAACTTAGATTTAAGTCTTAAGTACCCAGTAGAGTCACAATTTAACCAAGGCACATAGTGGAAACACTTGTTTTTGCCAAAACCCCCAAGAGGTGCGAAACTGCCAAGGCAGAATGGTCACTTTGGTACACTAGTTTTTAAGGACCTATATAGGCAAAGCCTTTGAGTCACACCACTTCATAAAATTAGTTTAAGATTGTGTCAACCTTTAGAAATTGGTTTGGAGTCAATACCCTAAGTGGAGATGCCTCATTTCCACTAAAGAACACAAGTGTCACACATGGAGTCACATTTTAGAACTAAGTTAGAATGCATTGCATTTTAGTGTGTCATCAGTGAGGCCTTGACCTCATATTGAGTCCATGAGTTAGTTTTAAGTCATATTAGATAATGCAAGTTAGTTTAAGTCAATTCACTTAGTGTAGATGCATTCTTTTACCAAGGCACTTCAAGTGTCGCCAAGGTAAGCATACTGGTGGGTCACTTAGGTTGCACTTCACTTGTAAGTCTTGGGAGGTGGGGCACAAGTATGCCCTACTAATAATTGGTTAAGTTTAGGTCAGTAGAGTATAATTAGGAGGTATTGGTCTTAGACCTTATGTGCTACTTGATTAAATGCTTAATTGACTTAGGAATAATTAGAGATTATTAAGAAATATAAGTTAAGTAACTAAATGCCATGCTTTACTTGTTATGTGCATTACTTGATGATTATGTTACTTGTTTTAAGTAAGTTTAAGTGTATATTTAATATATATGTATATATATTTATTTATATATATGTATATACATTTATACGCGAAAGGGTAGTTAGTGACGAGGATACTATTAATTATAGGTGCAAGTAGGAGGCCAGGCAAGGAACCCCTAGAAGCATCTATACAGGAGTTAGTAAGCTTTATCCAGGAAAGTGAAACTCTTCCTTTATACTTGCTTTATAATTGTATACCCTGTGAACGTTGAATTACTATTGTTTAGGGTTAAATTACCTTATTACCCCTCATGATCATCACTTTGGATTCCAATAATACCCTTAATACTTGAATTACCTTTTTCATATGTTATTACCCTACACCCACATGATTATACTCCAATAGTCCTTTAATGAATAATGAGAACTTGATACCCCACATTAAACTGAACTATCACATTTGGAACCCTGATCTTAATAACATTCCATATTTTGAGAAAGATCACTTGTATTTTGAAAACACCCTTGCTTATAACTTGTCTTTGATCAAGACCCCTTTTTGAAAATGATTTGATTTGAAATGACCTTAAAAGGAATTGGTTAATAATTTCATATTAGACTGAGGCGTCAGTCAATTATTGCAGCATCAGTAGCGGGGAGCCTGATGTCTGTTTATGGCCAATGTGTGCCGAGGATCCTCCCTGGTTTAATCACTTTATGTGGTTCGGAGCTTGGTGTGGGCTGATCACCCCTCAATGCTCGTAGCGCTGTGTGTTTCCAATTCCAATAAATTGATACCCCACATTTCACCTTTACTTGTGTTGATACCTTGTGATATCTGTTGTTGCTTTTGCACTTGATTATATTGCATACTGTGAACTGTTTTATTACTGTTTTCACTTGCTGAGCTTTATGCTCATATATATATTGTTGTTGTTATAACCCTTCAGTGAAACCCGAGAATGGCCCGTTTCAAGCAGACCGCACGTAAATCCACCTCAGGCAACGGGATTGCTTACCGCCGTATGATGGAGCAGGTTGGGAACTCGTAGTTCCCGAGTTGTTATCTTTTAATCTTTTGGGATTTAAAAACTGTAGTAATGACTTAGATTTAATTTGGATTTCTATTTGGGTTGTAATAACTTTAGTTGTTGTTCATACTCATTCCTGGTGATTCCGGGAGTGTGGATTTAGACTTGTAGATTAATATTTATAACTCTATAATTCTAGTTTATTTATCGTTTATGCATGCTTTAGTCGGTTAATTATGTTGGGTCCGTCACACTGATGGTTTTGTATCGAGTCTATATTGCTTTCTTTTTGTTAGTTTTATCTTCTTTTAATTTGCCGATTTGTAATTGATTCTCGCTACTAGTTCATATCATGCTCTGGTTTACTGTATTAATCTAGTAGTCATAGTTTATGACTTCTGTACTAATTTCTAGTTTTCGAGTAAGTAACTTAGAATAATTAATTAGTAAATGGTTTTTTTTATATAAGTGATAATTAATTAGCTTAGTTAAATTGGAAATTTTAGACTTAATCTAGAAAAAGCCACTTTTCACATCTTAGAATTTTGTTCTAATTCGCCTAGATTAAAAATTAAGGTTTTCGAGAAATAATTTAATCCCTGTGGACGAATCTTAAATATTAAAACGGTGATCGTGCGCTTGCGATTTAAATGTATTATTTCTAGCACATCAAGTTTTTGGCGCCGCTGCCGGGGATTAAAATTTAATTTTTCGCACCTTTATTTTTAATCTTTCGGATTAGTTTGTTTCTCACTTTTTATTTTTATTTCAAGGAATTTGGAGGAATATTCGGGAATCATGGAGTAAAGTGAACAAATTTTGCTCGGATTTGGAAGCTTGCTTTGGTATCCCGTATCTCTCCACTCTTATTTTTCGTTTTTATCTAGAAAATCACAAACAAATCTGAAAATTGAAAAAACACAAACAAATTAAAAATTTTAAAATCCAAAAATATTAGTTAGAACTACATATGTGTTGCATCATTTTTACACTTAGGGCACATCATTTATATTTTAATTTTTGTTTTTAAATTTTCGTACCTTTAATTGTGGTGATCGCTGGAGGACCCTCAGGTGCGTTAATTTCTTTCTTTTCTCTAGATTAAAACACGTAGTTTAGAGCATCCATGATTGTTTATAGCTTTTATTATCTCGTTGTGTGGAGCATCATTTTAAATAAATCTTAAGGGCAAAACCCAATCACAAGATAAGGGGAGAGATTTCATCACTCTTTCCTTGGCCCACAACAACTAGATTCTTCATTTTGCATTTCCCAAGCCTTTAATAAAATTGAATTAGACATTAGCCCCTAGGTTTCGCGCTCAATTAGGAAGGTACCTAAAAAACGAGGTAATCTTTAATTATTCCGACTTTTCGGTGTCTAAGGACAAGCGAAAGCTTACCTGGCCGATTAAGGTTTGGTGTCTAAGCGCGGAAATTGGCCTCTTGGCAATGCCTGCTCCAAACTGGCCAAACCGGTCCGAATAATTTTGGATTTATCGAGTTTTTGGTGGTCCTTAACGTTAGGAGCAAGGTCTAGTTCATTTTATTAGGGAACCCTAGAATTAAGTTTTTCTTTCTCTTTTACACCCTTTCTTTTGTGTGTTTAATTTCTCGCACTAACTTGCTACGTGTTTACTATCTTGTGTATGCGAACTACTTGGGTTAGGAACGAATCGTCTAGATTAATTAGACCGATCATCGAAATTCCTTCTTCGTCCTCTTCGGACTCCGAACCCATAGAAGCTAGCGAACCGATAGTAAACATGGCATTGTCTCTTAAAGACCGTTGCTACCCGTCCCGTTCCGCTCAACCTTCGTGCATCACCCTCCCGTTAATGGGAATAATTTCGAAATTAAGGCACATCACATTAGCATGTTGCCTAAGTTTTTAGGGAGTGACGGTGAGGATCCCTATCTTTTTATTCAAGAATTTGAGGAGGTTTGCGGTTTGCAAAAACTCCAACAATTGAGTGAAGACTCCATTCGGCTTAGACTAATCAACTTTGCTTTAAAAGAAAATGCTAAAAAATGGTTGTATAGTCTTCCCGTCAATTCTATTTCCACTTGGGAGGGGTTTGTGGTAATGTTTCTGAAAAAGTATTTTCCAAACCATAAAATGACTCGAATTACAAATGAAATAAATCAATTTCATCAAAGGGAAAATGAGTTTTTTTGGAAATTCTTTGATCGTTTTAAAAATCTTTTATCACAATGCCCCCACCATGGAATAGAGAAATGGAGACTTTGTAAGATTGTGTACGAGGCCTTAGATAGTCAAACAACCGCGTTGTTAGAGTCTATGTGCCAAGGCAAATTCATGGAGAAAGATGAGGATCAAGGGTGGGAATTTTTCGAGGACTTAGCCGAGAAAACAATGTTATGGGAGTCTACTAGGGAACCTAAAAAGTCGATCGAGGCGTCTAGCTCTAGGGGTTTGCACTCGATAGGAAACAATGTGGCAACCGATGCCAAATTAGCAACCCTTACTAAGAGACTCGAAGCTTTAGAGTCTCATAGTGGCCCCTCATCTATGCCTATGTTCTCGAACTATAATACTCCCCATCACGAGATCCAACAATCTCAAGATTTTGAGCAAGTGAACGCGATGTTTCAACCCAAGCCTAGAAATGATCCTTTTGCACCAACTTACAACCCCGGGTGGAAGAATCACCCGAATCTCTCGTGGAACCAAGGGCAAAATTTTCAAGCCCCACAACCTAATTTTCCTAGGCCCAATCCCAATTCTTTTCCGAATTATCAAAACCCGAGTCAAGCTCCGTTGAATCCTCCCGGGTTTAATGATTCGGATAAGCGACTCAATTCCTTAGAAAAGAGCATAGAGG
Source organism: Daucus carota subsp. sativus (assembly GCF_001625215.2). NCBI lineage: Eukaryota > Viridiplantae > Streptophyta > Magnoliopsida > Apiales > Apiaceae > Daucus > Daucus carota. The sequence goes on along the minus strand of NC_030384.2, from coordinate 168,679 downwards.
CCTTAGTGAAATCGCAAACTAACTTGACTCAATCCCAACAAACCTTTATGCAAACTTTAACCCAAGATAGGCAACTTTTGCATTCTAATGTGCAAGCCGTCTCTAAGTTAGAGTCCCAATTGAGTCAATTAGCGAGCACGTTGTGTGAGCGAGAAAAGAACAAATTCCCAAGCCAACCGGAGCCGAACCCAAAATTTCCACTTAATCAAAGACCCCCGGATAATGTGCATTCGGTCATTTCTCTTAGGTCGGGTAAACAAGTTGATACCCACGTTGGTGAGAACCTTGGTAAGAAAAGGGATTCGACTTCTAATCCAAGTCCACCCATTACTCCCATTAATCATGACAAACCCGAGAGTTCAAAAGCCCGTGAGGAGTCGAGTGACCCAAACCCGGAACCCGAGTTGCAAAGTGAAGTAGTCTATAAACCGAGAGTCCCTTACCCACAAAGACTTATTTCACCTAAGCAATCGGCCCAAATGGAGAAGATTTTGGAAGTATTTAAGCAAGTCAAGGTCAACATACCCCTTTTAGATGCAATTCAACAAATTCCGTCATATGCTAAGTGTCTTAAGGAGTTATGTACCCATAAGAGAACCAACCATGTCCCTAAGAAAGCTTTCCTTACATCTCACATTAGTTCGATTCTCTCAAACCAAATTCCTGTAAAATACAAGGACCCCGGTTGTCCTACAATTTCATGTGTCATAGGAGAAACTTTTGTGGATAAGGCGTTACTTGATTTAGGGGCTAGTGTTAATCTCCTGTCTACCAAGCTTTAGGTTTAGGGGAGCTCCGACAAACCAATGTCACACTTCAATTAGCCGATCGATCCGTGAAAATTCCTAAGGGAATGATCGAGGATGTGTTAATTAAAGTAGGTGACTTTGTGTTTCCCGTAGATTTTGTCGTCCTAGAGACCGAGCCGGTTAAGAATCCAAAGAATCAAATTCCCATCATCCTAGGACGACCCTTTTTAGCTACATCCAACGCATTGATTAATTGTAGGAACGGCTTAATGAAGTTAACATTTGGCAACATGACAATCGACCTCAACATATTTCATGTAGGGAAACAATCCGATGATTTCTATGATCAACCTATGGACGTTAATCTAATTGATGAAATAGTTGATCAAGATCTCATGAATCCCAAAGATGCACTTGAATTTTGCTTAAAACATTTTGGAGAGGATTGGGATGTTTCCGATTACACACAAGAAGTCAACCAAATGTTAGAATCCACCATTTCTACAACGAATCAAGAGCGTGATGTTGAACCCGAGCATTTGCCTTTACCTAAGAAAACCGTTGAGTCACAACCGCCGGAATTAGAACTCAAACCTCTTCCCGACACTCTTAAGTATGCTTTTCTAGGCCCTAACGAGTCATTTCCGTTATCATTGCCTCTAATTTGACTACGTCACAAGAGGAAGAACTTTTAGGAATCCTTAGAAAGCATAAGGGAGCGATATGGTGGAGCATTTCGGACATTAAAGGAATTAGCCCGACGATTGTCCAACATAGGATTCATTTGGTAGAAGATGCAAAGCCCGTGAGAGAACCTCAAAGCAGGTTGAATCCTCCCATGATTGAGGTAGTTAAGAAAGAAATTCTTAAATGCTTAGATAATGGGATCATTTATCCCATTTCTGATAGTAAGTGGGTGAGTCCCGTCCATGTAGTGCCTAAAAAGTCGGGCATTACTTTGGTGACCAATGAAAACAATGAGCAAGTTCCAACCCGTGTTCAATCCGGTTGGAGAATGTGCATACACTTTAGGAAGCTTAATGCAGTCACTAGGAAAGATCATTTCCCTTTGCCTTTTATCGATCAAATGCTAGTGAGGTTAGCGGGTCATGCGTTTTATTGCTTCTTAGATGGTTATTCGGGATATTTTCAAATCCCGATTGCACCCGAGGACCAAGAAAAGACCACCTTCACTTGTCCTTTTGGAACCTTAGCGTATAGACGCCTAGCTTTCGGCCTAACCACGGGCCCATTCACGTTCCAGAGGTGTATGACTAGCATTTTCTCCGAAATGATAGGTGACTTTTTAGAAGTCTTCATAGATGACTTTTCCATCTTTGGACCATCTTTTCACCAATGCCTTAACAATCTAGACTTAGTTTTGAAAAGATGTGAGGAAACGGATCTAGTGTTAAATTGGGAGAAATGTCAATTCATGGTTAAGGAGGGAATCATTCTAGGACATAAAATTTCTGCAAAAGGAATCGAAGTAGACAAGGCTAAGGTCGACTTAATAGCTAATCTCCCTCCTCCCAAGTCCGTTAAGGAAATTCGCTCTTTCCTTGGACATGCGGGATTTTATCGTAGATTCATCCAGGATTTTAGCAAAAAGGCCCGACCTTTGACCAACCTTCTAGCTAAGGATGTCAAATTTGAGTTCACAAGTGAGTGTGTTCATGCCTTCGAAGACCTTAAGAGAGAATTGACTTCGGCCCCGATCATGAAGTCTCCCGATTGGAGTCAACCTTTTGAGCTTATGTGTGACGCATCCGATTATGCGATAGGAGCGGTTTTAGGACAACGAATAGATAAGAGGCCTCATGTCATTTACTACGCTAGTAAGACCTTAAATGATGCCCAACTCAATTACTCTACCACCGAGAAGGAGCTTCTAGCCGTAGTCTTTGCCTTAGAAAAGTTTCGCTCTTATCTTATCGGGTCCAAAATCATTGTTTACACCGACCATGCCGCTCTTAAGTACCTTTTCTCTAAAAAGACTCAAAAGCCCGCTTAATTAGATGGATTTTGTTGCTCCAAGAGTTTGACTTAGAGATTAGGGATAAGAAAGGTTGTGAGAATGTCGTTGCCGATCACCTCTCTCGATTAGTGGTTGAATCCACTAACGACTTTCCCTTAAGAGAATCCTTTCCCGACGAACACCTTCTCTCAATTTCCACTCTCCCTTGGTTCGCCGACATAGTCAATTACTTAGCAACCGGTGACATTCCCTCGACATGGTCCAAAAATGATAAAGCCAAGTTCTTTTCTCAAGTGAAACATTTCTTTTGGGACGACCCGTATCTCTTTAAGCATTGTCCCGACCAAATCATTAGGAGGTGTGTCCCAAATTGTGAGTTTCATAGTATCCTCTCGTTTTGTCACGATCAAGCATGTGGAGGACATTTTAGTGCGAAGAAGATCGCCGCTAAAATCCTCCAATGCGGTTTTTATTGGCCTAGTTTGTTTAAGGATGCCGCCGAGTATTGTTCCGCATGTAGTAGGTGTCAACATCTAGGAAGAATCACTAGGAGGAACATGATGCCTATGAGCCCAATCCTTATTATAGAGCTCTTTGATGTGTGGGGCATAGATTTCATGGGCCCATTTCCTAGTTCGTTTGGCCACCTTTACATTCTTCTCGCGGTTGATTATGTTTCCAAATGGGTAGAAGCCATCCCGACCTGGTCCAATGACAACAAAGTTGTCCTTAGATTCCTTAAAGAGAATATATTTTCTCGATTTGGAACGCCTAGGGCTATCATTAGTGACCAAGGGACTCATTTTAAAAACCGTCAATTCGAGTCACTTCTTAAGAAGTACTCCATCACTCATAGGCTTGCTACCCCTTATCATCCTCAAACTAGTGGCCAAGTAGAGGTCTCAAACCGGCAAATTAAGCAAATCTTAGAAAAGACGGTCAACTCGAATAGGAAGGATTGGTCCACCAAGTTGATAGACACCTTATGGGCCTATCGGACCGCCTTTAAGACCGTCTTAGGAATGTCTCCTTATAGACTTGTGTATGGTAAAGCTTGCCATTTGCCGGTTGAACTAGAACATAGGGCCATGTGGGCCATTAGAGAATTGAACTTTGACTTACCCACCGCCGGTAGTCATCGGAAGTTACAATTGACCGAGTTAGACGAACTTAGGAATGATGCTTATGAAAATGCTAAAATTTACAAAGAGAGAACTAAGGCCTTCCATGATAAGACCGTCTTGAGAAAATCCTTTTCTCCCGGCCAAAAAGTTCTCCTCTACAACTCTAGGCTTCATTTGTTTCCCGGTAAGTTGCGTTCTAGATGGGACGGTCCTTACATTGTTCAAGTTGTGTTTCCTCACGGTGCTGCTGAAATTCAGGATCCTAAACATGGTAATGTTTTCAAAGTTAATGGTCAACGTCTTAAACCATTTTTAGAATTGCCTGTTGATTCGGAGGAAGAGGTCATCCACCTCATCGACCCTTGATCATGTAAGTTGCTTCAGTAGTTAATAAAAATCCCCTTCATCTTCTATTCAGGTATTTTTCCTCTTTACTCTCTCATTTCAACTCTCTCTTTTGCATACATTGAGGACAATGCATGATTTAGGTATGGGGAGGGCTTTAGTGTAATTCTAAAAAAATATGAAAATCCCTAAAAATTGAAAAATTAGAAAATCCAAAAATAGAGATGTTTTAGCTAAGTTGTCTTTCCCTCACTCGAACTTTAGGAGTAGTTGGTGTTTAGCATGTTTTCGAAAAGTATATATATGTAGTGTCTTTTAGATAATTTGAACGTAGTTGAGTAAGGTTGTCTTTTTGAAGCTTGTATCGACCGATTTGTACTCTAAATTCCAAGATGGCACACACTTTGCACGAGACCTTTGATGGAGAGATTGTCTAGCAATATTATTCGATACCTGAGAGAGAACCCACATGTTGAAACAATGTCAAATCGAACCTTTGCGAAAAAAAAAGAAAAAAAAGAGATAGAAAAAGAAAAGGAATAACTACTTCAATACCCATTGTTCTTTATAGATAAAATCTTTAGATAAATGGGCAAAAGTAGATTGGCTAGTCTCGTTTTGTGGCCTTTGTTACTTGAGCAATTAAGTCCGTCGAGGGATTTCAAAACCTAGTGCCCTAAGACCGTTTGGTTTGGGAGTCACTGACCTAAAGCTCGCTACATGGGTAACATTGTTTGCCTAAGAAAACGGACAAAATAAAGTCAATGCAAAAAAAAAAAAGGAAAAAAAAGAAAAAAAGAAAAAAAAAGAAAAAAAAGGAATAAGAGTTTGTGAAGTTTGGCTAGATATTTGTTTCGATGGAGATTGGGTCAGTTCAAAATTGGTTGAAAAAGAGAAAGTGTTCTTAGACAATTAGGATCCATCAAAGGCCTTAAATTACTTACACTCCTTAGATTTCTAGTAAATCTTTGTGTCGATGCAAGTAGATTAGAGACAACTGTATCATGATTATTAGTAGATGAGTCTTTAAGTCGTATTTTCTTTAAAAACGCTTTTTGTTAACACCAACGAAAGTAGAGTCGAGTCGAGTAGGTTGCTTGCTAGAATGTCTTGAAGATTTTATGGGTATATCTTCTGTAAACCCTTAGGAGACAAAACTCCTCTTGTAGAGATCGTCTACGAGTTTAACGGGTTGGTGAACCTAAAATCACCCGTCACGCCTACGAAAAGAGCCTAGGAATCGCATCTAGTTTTCTTAGTTTATTTTCTTTTCTTTTGATTTTTACTCGAGGACGAGCAAAAGATAGGTATGGGGAAGTTTGATTAGTCCATATTTTTGCATATTTAAGTGCCTATTTTTTGTTTATTTTCGTAGTATTAATCGCTTATTTATTTTATTTCAGGAAATTGTAGATAAATAAAGAAAGAAGAGAAAATGCAAGAAAAAGAAGAAAATGAAAAGAAAAGAAGAAAAAAAAGAGTTGGCAACTAAGGGACACATGGAGGGCCACAATCTTCCCAACACACAAGGCACATGGATGGTCAAGATTTAGCCACCCTACCCCTAAACCCTAATTGTTTAGTTATAAATACCCCCTTCTCATTACTTGTAATGACCAACCTAGCTACCTACCCACTTTTTCTACCTAGTCATTTCTATAGTTAGTATCTTAGATAGATTTACATTTTGCTAGCCCCAATTTTCTTTCCAAGCTTGTCTACACTTTTTAATTTCTATGCAAATCTCTTTTAGCTTAATCTTGTATTGTCTTTTTAATTTATGTTCTCCAAGTTGAATGACTCTTTTAAGTACAACCACATGCTTTTAAGCTTTTGGGAAATGAAGAATCATTGAGCTTGTGATTAGTGTAGATCTCTTATTTAGATTTAATTTTTGAAAGAAGCTTAAAATTCTAGCACAAAATTAATTTGTGTTAGGGTTTAATTCTAAAACCCCAAAATCATCACATTACTAGCTTTATTAATCTAAGTGAAAGTGTTAAAATCAAAAATCAACTCCCTTGTTTCGTTTATTTCACTAAACGATCTACTTTTCCTAATTAATATATACAAATCCCTCCCCCTGTTCCTTTTTAATTAAACAACACCACCTCTGTTTTCGTTTAGAAAACCCAGCACACCCCTTCCCCTGTTTTCCCCTGAGTTTTGTTTCCACCGAGGCCTTGTTTTCGTTTGTTTGAATTCTCGAGCAGTTTATTTTTCTTTAGTTTTCGCTGGTTTTGGTCTTCTGAGTTTGTGTCTGACTGAGTTGTTGTTTTCTTTTCTGTTCATCACTGAGTTTAGTCCGAGTCTACCATTACTGAGTCATTCTAGTCGTTTTTGTTGATGGGTTTTGTATGCCGAGTCGCGTCTGAATAGTATTAGGCGAGTCATGGTTTCAGATGTTTGTTTGGTTGATTTCGAGGTTAGCTGTTGAGTCGAGTGCTTTGTTTTCTGTGGTTAACTGAGTCTGTATCAAGTCTGGCTGGTAAATTTTGTTTTCGAAATCTGGGTTCTGCTTTGTTGCTGAGTTTTTAGTCACTTGCTGGGTAGTGTAGTTGAGTTTGCTAAAGAGTTTTTGATGGGTCGCGAGTCGTTTCCGAGTAGTCTGTTTTCGTGCTCTTTGATTTCTTTTGTCGAGTCTGCTTTGTATTCAACCGAGTCGCATCTTTTGCTTTGAGTTCTGGGTTCAATATATCTGCATTTTCGTTTCTAATCGAGTCTGTGTAGCGAGTCATTGCTGTGTTGCTGCGAGTTGCAAAGTTCCGAGTTGTTTTCTCCTGGTTGTATCGATTCCGAATGCTGAGTTTTTGTACCGAGTTAATGGTCGAGTGGAAGTTCTGGTATTGTGTTATTGTGTAGATTTGTGATTACTGATTTGTTAGTTTCCCTGGTTCTGTTTCCGTCGAGTCGCAAGTCTATTGGCTGTGTTTTAAGATTTCGTGAATTCATAAAAGGATAGCAGTTGGGTTTTACATTTAGTTTTCTTGCTGGTTTATTGTTTCACAGTGCTCTGTAGTCGAGTAGTTGTAGTGTATCCTGATGGTTTTGTATCGAGTCTATATTGCTTTCTTTTTGTTAGTTTTATCTTCTTTTAATTTGCCGATTTGTAATTGATTCTCGCTACTAGTTCATATCATGCTCTAGTTTACTGTATTAATCTAGTAGTCATAGTTTATGACTTCTGTACTAATTTCTAGTTTTCGAGTAAGTAACTTAGAATAATTAATTAGTAAATGGTTTTTTTTTATATAAGTGATAATTAATTAGCTTAGTTAAATTGGAAATTTTAGACTTAATCTAGAAAAAGCCACTTTTCACATCTTAGAATTTTGTTCTAATTCGCCTAGATTAAAAATTAAGGTTTTCGAGAAATAATTTAATCCCTGTGGACGAATCTTAAATATTAAAACGGTGATCGTGCGCTTGCGATTTAAATGTATTATTTCTAGCACATCAGGTGTTTCAACCTGTTGATCACTCTCTTCCTTGTTTTGCTCTGTTGTTGATTCTTTTTCCTTCGTAACCTTTTCGGATCTCAGAGTGACTGCCTGTACCTGCTCCTTCATCTCTTTCTTACCCGGATTGGCCTCGGTATCACTAGGAAGAGTTCCTTGTGGTCTATTAAGCAACGCATTAGCAATTTGCCCAATCTGGTTCTCCAACATCTTGATTGACACCGCTTGGATTTTAAACATTAACCTCAATTCTTCCAATTCAGATCTTTCAATGGAAGACTGTCCAGCCACCCCATGATTTTGTTGCTGGAATCCAGGTGGATGGAATTGCTGCTTCGGTGCAAACTGTTGTTGAAAACCAGAAGGGTTGAAAGGTCTAGATCCTTGCTGCTGAAACTGCTGCTGCTGTTGTGGCATGTAGTTCTGATTATTGCTCCAGCTGAAATTCGGATGATTCCGGTTACTGGGATGATAAGTGGCAGGAGCTGACTGTTGAGACCTCTGGAAATTGCTCACAAACTGAGCGGATTCGCTAGATATAGCGCACTGATCCGAAGAATGTGCACCAGCACAGAGCTCGCAGACTGAAGGTGGCTGCTGATTTCCTAGATTTGCCAAAGAATCCACCTTCATAGTAAGAGCCTTAAGCTGAGCAGCTATGGCTGAAGTAGCATCAACATCCAGAATCCCTGCTGCCTTGCCCTGATGAAGACCCTGAGTAGGATTCTGATATTCGTTCGCGGCCATTATCTCGAGCAACTCATAAGCCTCATCATAGCTCTTAGCCCATAGAGCTCCACCTGATGCTGCATCGAGCATTGGCCTCGATTGAGGACCCAAGCCATTGTAAAAACAATTAATCACCATCCAATCAGGCATCCCATGATGTGGGCACTTTCGAAGCATCTCCTTGTAGCGTTCCCAAGCTTCACATAAAGTTTCACCAGACAGCTGAGAGAATTGAGTGATAGCATTCCTGATTGTTGCTGTTTTGGCCATAGGGAAGAACTTAGTAAGAAATTTCTGAGCCAGATCCTCCCATGTCGTAATAGATCCTGCAGGAAGAGAATGCAACCATCCTTTAGCTTTTTCCCTCAGAGAGAATGGGAAAAACCTCAATTTGATGGCATCGTCAGTAACACCATTGAACTTGAAGGTGTCGCAGATCTCAATGAAGTCCCGAATATGCGTATTAGGATCCTCAGTCGGAGAACCCCCAAATTGCACTGAGTTTTGTACCATCTGAATAGTGCTCGGTCTGATCTCGAAAGTGGTGGCCTGAATTGCTGGCCTGATAATGCTCGACTGAATGTCATTGATTTTAGGCTCAGAGAAAGCCTTAAGAGCATTAGTAGCATTCGCCACTGGTGGTACTGGTGGTTGGTCACCCATTGTAGTGCTCTCTTTTGCTTGTTCTTTTGCCAATGCTTCTTTACGGGCCTGAGAACGTGTTCGCATACACGTCACTCAAGTACCTGAAACACACACAACGAAATACAAGTGAGAAATGAATCCAAGTCACTGAACTTTAACGACCACTAATGACAAGCACATAAACTAAAATAAAACACCGAGTCCCCGGCAGCGGCGCCAAAAACTTGTTCGCACAAAATCACGCAAGCGTACGCGGTCACAAGTAGTATAGAATCAAATTCAGTTCGTTCCCACAGAGACTGGTGTATTCAGAAATATGCACTTATGCACCAATGTATGATTATTATTCAATGCTTAGACAAATAACAATTTGGTTGGTTTTATCTAAATTAACTAATTAAAGTCGAATTATAACTAAGTGATTAACTGGATTACTTATGAGAATAAAACATGGGATTCTAACTTCATTATATACTTCATTCAGAGTTATGCCTTATCGATATGTGACGGTTGATAACTAATCAGATAACACGAGACTGATACATGCTAACTGTCGTTATATGTACACCATACTGCTACACATCCACAATTAAGATAGAAGGTAAACAGACACCAATTATGCTTAGACCCTATCTGTCTATAGAATTTGAAAACATAACGGTTGAAGAACAAGTTATCTATCAAGATTACATAGGGCGATGCAAGAAGGTTAAAATCACACCACTAATCATGTATCTCGAATACATAATCCTATGTTCGCATGGCAAGTTCTAACTCAATATATCCACTGTCGCGTCAATAAAGATTAACAAACAATCTAAGATGTTAGCTACGCATCCAAGACGAATAAGCACAACCAATACGAAGAAATCAACATTCATCACACACATAATTAAAGCAAATCAACTACTAAAATCCATATATAAATCCGCTAGAATCCCACGATAATGATTAGTTCATAATCGAACTTCTCATCATCATGGGAATAAGAGTAAACATGGTACTGAATAGTCTAAACAATATCAAAAGAGTAAAACAAGAGTTTCGAAACAAATCCGAATGAGCATCCAAAAGTATCACCTAATTGGGAGAAGACAAAAGAAAACTATGAAACTCGATCTCGATCTTCTCCGTAGCCATCACGTGCTCCTTAGAATGTTTCTAGGTTATCTTTTAAGTCCCCCAAGTCATCCTTTAAGTTTCCCAGCAAACGGGCCTTTAAACGGATCAAAAACGGGCAATTCGGGCCAAAATTCCCGCTCAGGTTGTGGGGCGGTCGCGCCAACGGGGCGGCCGTGCCAAATTTGGGGCGGGCGCGCAAAAGTGGCAGCCCCCCGTCCAGGAGTTGGGGCGGCCGCGCCAGATTTGGGGCGGCCGCGCCAAAACATCAGCCTTGCACCCTAATGCTTCCGCGTCCATAACTTTCTCCTCGTGCATCCGAATGCTTCGCCATTTTTTTTCACTCGAAGCTATGAGTCCCCTCTTCGTACTCCTTCCAAGAAACCTACGCAACACAACACTAAAACATATTAAAAATATCAAAAACTTGAGGCCAGATCATCCATTTAAGTCAAAACGAAGGCTTCCAAGTGGATATAAAATCCACTTATCAGCTTACTTGAAGACCAAGAAAGTAGGATAGCTCACCTATCATACTCATTTCATAATTGCTCTGCATTAACTTAGCAAACCTCTTGCACAAGTTATCGTTAGTAGAACCAAATATAATATCATCAACATATATTTGAACAAATATCATATTATTATCATGCAATTTGTAAAAGAGAGTTTTGTCTATGACACCTCTAGTAAAATTGTTTTCTATTAAAAACTCAGAGAGAGTGTCCTTGGTGACTGCTTGAGCCCATAGACAGCTTTGAAAAGGAAGTACACAAAATCAGCAAACTCTGGATTTTCAAAGCAAGGGGGCTGTTCCAGATGTACTTCTTCTTCTAGCTTTCCATTTAGAAATGCACTTTTCACATCCATCTGATAAACCTTGAAGTTGGAGTGTGCAGCAAATGCAAGAAATATTCTGATGGCTTCAAGACGAGCAACTGGAGCATAGGTTTCATCGTAATCAATTCCTTCTTCCTGTGAATAACCTTTTGCGACCAGTCTGGCTTTGTTTCTTACAACAATGCCATCACCATCTAACTTGTTACGGAAGACCCATCTAGTTCCAATAGTAGACTTTCCCTTTGGCCTTAGAACCAGGGCCCAGACTTCTTCTTGCATGGCAAGAACCCAATCAGGATCAGCAAGTGCTTCATCCACTTTCTTTGGTTCTAATTGTGATAGAAATCTAGAGAATAGACATTCATTTGTCGTAGCACTTCTAGTCCTTACACCAACATCATGATCACCAATTATAAGATCAAAGGGATGATCTCTGCTCAAAATCCTTTCCCTTGGAAGTTGTGTCCTTGATGATTAAGTAGTATTTTCAGTAAGCTGATGTGTATGACTAGTTGATCCACCAGCTCCCCTTGAGTTGTTGCCAGGTTGACTTGATGATCCACCACTAGCATTAGTGGAATCTCCAGTGTTTCCACCATTTCCTCCACCATTGCCTGGATCATCACCATCATTGTTGTCATCTCCTGTTGCAACCTCATGTGGCATATCATCATCTGAATCAGAATCTGGATAGTTGTCAAACTTCAGAGACTCAGATGGATCAGCAGATTGTAGACTTGGAAGTTTAGTGTCATCAAATGTAACATTGACACTAACTTTCACTGACAAAGTGTCAATCACAAAAACTCTATAAGCAATTTTGGTATAACCAACAAAGATTGCTTCATATGCCTTTGGTTCAAACTTACTCAAATTCTATTCACGATCTTTAAGAACAAAGCATTTGGCTCCAAAGACATGAAGATGTTTGACATATGGTTTCTTGTTGTTATACAGCTGAAAGGGAGTTTTCATGTGATCCTTATTGATCAAAGTTCTATTCTGGGTGTAACAAGCAGTACTCACAGCTTCAACCCAAAAGTACAGAGGAAGCTTTGCTTCAACAATCATTGTCCTAGCAGCTTAAATCAGTGTACGATTCTTTCTTTCGACGACTCCATTCTGTTGTGGAGTCCTTGGTGCTGAGTACTGTATGTTGATTCCCTTTTCAGAGTAAAAGTTGACTAAGGTTTGATTCTTGAACTCAGTTCCATTATCTGACCTTATTGCTTTTACAGGAACACCCTTTTCCGATTCAACTTTCTTGATATGATCAATTACTTTCAGGGGAGTTTCATCCTTGGAAGCTAGGAAGTAAACCCAAGTAAATTTTGAGAAGTCATCCACAATAACCAAAGCATATCTTCCTCCATCAATTGACATAATATTCACTGGGCCAAATAAATCCATATGCAAAAGCTGCAATGGGTCAGTGATACTATTGATGGTCTTGCTTTTGTGAGATGCTCTCTTCGCTTTTCCTTTCTGACAAGCTTCACAGAGATCATCAGATGTAAATTCCAAGGAAGACAAACCTCTCACCAAATCTCTCTTGACCATAGAGTTTATAGTTTTGAAGTTGAGGTGTGAGAGTTTCTTATGCCATAACCGACTATCTTCAGCAGATGCTTTTGCATAGAAACAGTGATATTCATTTCCTGCTCCAGTAGATAAATCAGCTACGAATATGTTGCCTTTCCTGATGCCATATAGTGAAGGACGTTTATCCTTGGTATGTTTGATTATACATATTTCTTTTCAAAGTGAACATAATAACCCTTGTCACAAAACTGGCTGACACTCAGGAGATTATGTTGTAGTCCTTCAACTAGTGCAATTTCTTCTATGATGATCCTTCCAACTTTGTACTTGCCATATCCAACAGTACGACCCTTGCTATTATCAGCAAAAGTAACTGAAGGTCCAGTTGCCTCTCTCACTTCTGTCAGCAGGGATCTATTGCCAGTCATATGCCTTGACGCTCCACTGTCAAGCACCCAGACAACTCGAACAATTCCACTGGCACGCTGCAAAAGACAACTTGATTAAACATTCTTTGGGACCCACACTTGATTGGGTCCAGCAAATTTAAAGAATTGGTTTCTATCAGGTAATACAACAGAGCCTCTTGGACTGATACTTGGCTCACTCTTGACTGAACTTACTTCCTTAACAACAGCCTTATAAACCTTCGTTTTAGGCTTTGGAACATAAGTCTCCTTCTAACACGAGGAGGACTAGCAGTCTTTGATCTAGCATGCTTATTGTTTGTGTGTTGTCTAGGTGATGTGTTTTCATTTTTAGCATGCAAATTTCTAAAATAAGCAGACATAGTATTGAAAGCACAAAGCATACAGTTATCAACACCATAAGATTTATGACATGCATCAAAAACAGGAGCAACATGCATATCAGTCATAGTAGTAGGAACATCAATAGATTCTACTCTAAAATTGTTAACAGATTTAAAGTTCTCAGTAGAATGACATCTATTATCTCTGTTCTTACTGTTCACAAAATTATTAGGCTTTTTGAATTTAGTTCTCTCAGAGTTGACAACCAAACCAGCTTTAGGCAACCTAACATTGCCTTTCACTTTGATTGGTTTCTGTGATGTCAGGATCTCATCTCTCTTCTCATTACTCTCTTTCATTTTAAGGTCTTCCTGTTTGAGTTCATATCTAATGACAAAAGGAGTTTCTAATAGAGGTTCAGCTTCTGAGGATTTAAACAATGGTTGAGGGGAATCTTTCAAAGCAAAAGGAATCCCTCTCTCCTCAGCACTCTTCTTAAAGGGAGTAATGTTACTAGCCTTACCTACAGGATTGTTATAGTCAAAACCTATACCAACAGTTCTCTTGATCTCTTGTTTATCATTAAGCTCTTTGATTATAGTGGAGGCATCCTTAAAGGCTTTACACTTAACTTTCTCTTAGTCTAGCTGAAGTCTTAAAGCAATCTGACCTTTCTTTAGAACTCTGGCTTTAGCAACTTGTAATCCTAAATCCATAGTCAGTTGTTCAATTTTAGGTTTCAATACGTTCATCTCATTCATTTTATAAGCATCAATTTTAAGATTGACAGCTTTCAACTTTTTAATAGCATCATCTCTTTCTAGTCCTAATTGCATAAAAAGTTTAGGGCATGTAGGATCTACCTGAAAGCTTCCAGCAGTAGGAGGTGAAGATTATCCAGTATTAGCCATAAGAGCAAAATTCCCAATCTGCTCTTCTTCATCACTTTCTGTATCATCCCAGCTTTTCCCTTCTGCCAGATAAGACTTGCTTTTGAAGCTTTGACCTCCAGAAGTACCCTGATGCTTTCTAACCAATGCATCATACTTCTGCTTCAGCTCATCGCACGAATCTTTTCTTTTCCCTTGAACCTTGGGATGTTTGCATTCAGTTGCAAAGTGTCCCGGTTCACCACAGTTGAAACATTTAAACTTACTTCGATCCACTATCCCAGTCTTGTATCCTCCTTTGCTTGTAGAAGATGAGTAACCTCCTTTCTGAAACCTGTTGACAGTAGGTTTGTACTTGTAGGAGGGGTTCTTCCGGAATCTCATATTTCCAAACTTCTTGGCAAACAGTGATAGAGATTGATCTTCTAACTGTTCTAATTCTTCCATTGTATAGAACTCTTCGTCACCACTGGAAGAAGCAGTCTGACTCATCTCAGGTACAAAAAATTCCTGAGTGGTCTTAGAAGGAACAAAAACATCCTTCTTTTCTTTCGGTACAGGTGACTCACCAACTAGAGCTCTCGAATGGTTCTGTGTTTTACCCCAGCCATATCTCTGTTTACTTTGAACTTGCTCGAGTTCATAAGTTTTCAAAACTCCGTAGAGTCTTTCTAGAGAAATCTCATTCAGATCTCTGCTTTCCCTGATTGTAGTGATTCTGTGTTCCAGATGTTCAGGAAGTGTTAAGAGAAACTTCATGTTGACCTCTTTATTGTCGTAGTATTTCCCATTCAGATTTAAATTATTAATCAAATTATTAAGTCTGATAAACACTTCTGAAATCCCTTCTTCGGGACTGGAACCAAACTGTTCATACTGAGCCATCAGTATATCTTTCTCTTTCTCCTTAACTTCTTCTGAGCCTTTGTTTATGATTTCTAGAGTGTCCCAGATTTGCTTCGCGTTCGTACAATTAACAATAGCATTGTACATGACAGGATCTAGGGATTCAACTAAGATCAGTTGAAGAGTATCATCTAGGTTCATCTGTTCACTCTCTTCATCTGTGTACTCAGAAAGTTCTTTCGGAACAGTTTTATGAGGCATTAACACACCATCCTCTTCGTGTGCTATTATTAGCTTCATCGAAGTAGAAACACCCTTGTTCAGAATCCCGATGTATTTTCTGTTGGCGGTGCGGAGGAACAATAACATATGCCTCTTCCATAGGCCAAAGTTTCTTTGCTGAACGGTGGGATTTTAATGCTACTAATCTTTTGTGTACTCATTTTTAAGGATTTAAAGTGAATAGTGTTTGGATGAGATTTAGATTTTTGAAAGAAAAATATTTTAAATCAAAATTAATTTTTGGAATAAAATTAATTCGAATAAAAAATATTTGGACGTTACAGAGTGTGTATAGGATCTGATACGGAAAAATGGTATCAACAGATCTGATACGATTGTAGAAGGGGGGGTTGAATACAATTGTCACAAAATAATCGTGGCGGAATAATCTGATTGGAGTATAAGTTGTTAATCAGATTTAAATTAATTAATATAACAATTTTTAAGTCGTTATATAATTAATATGGTTCGTTTTAATGTCCACTAGTTCGTAGAATAAATTTGACAGGAAGTATTCTAACTAAGCGGATTAAAACAATCGAGTGATCAAAGCACAGAAAACTGTGGATATAACGAACGGTATGACAATCCATTCGATTGTCATGCCTTCTGTTCGAATGCACATACCAGGGTGCGGTATGACAATCTTATTTATTGTCATGCCGTGCCCAAAAACAATAAAACAATACATTTTCTTAATATAATTAATTCAATAAATATCCACTTAATTATATTAATTATATAAACTCATAAATTAAATTAATTCGAGTGTGAATCAATTTAATAAATAAATTATATAACTTATATAATTATTTTGCGATGTGGATAAATTAATTGAATAATTATATAGGGGATTAATTCTTCAGCAGCATGTCTTTTGACTTCCTTTAAAAGATCTGATTCTTTGTCTTGATTGAACGCCCACCTATTGTTGATGCTAAATATTTAATCTGAGTAGCTGACACACAAATGTACTGTCTGGTTCATCTGTATCTAGCTGAATCAAATATTCTTTATCAATTAAACATTTGAGAAGTGGTTTGTTCGTCAAGTCTTTGTCTTCGTAGTTCTTCTTCATAAGTAGAAATAGATTGGAATCTTCTGAATAAATAAAGTATTACAACTTTATACCTTTTGGACTTCTGGACGTGCTACAAAATATTATTTGTACACTGAGGCTTGAACATATTAATGAACTTCTTTCAATGGTGTGCAGCAGCATCCTGAAATTCTTCAGACAAATGATTTTAATAAATCACTTGACGTTCTTCGTACAAATTCCTTCAATAGGGCTTGCTATTTACTTACTTTCTTATCAGAGTGGAGTTGATACTCTTAAATACAAATAGGCTTAACATATGCCTTTCATTCAAGCTTGTCAAGGAAAATACTCCACCATCCAAGCTTGTATCTTCATTTTGAGGTTAGAACTTCCATTGCATGTTGAGTTTGGAGCCGAAATAGGGCCTTGGTTCTTATGATTTTAGGGTCTTTTTTTGTGTGGCTCCTAGTGATGAACTTGAGATGATCTTGGAGATGCTTCTATTTGCCAAGGCATCCTCTTGATTCATCACATTTGGCAATGACTCTCAAGAGGAGCCGAATGTATATATGTGATGATCTTGGAAATTCCATGGTTTTGAGCTTTGATTCTTGAATATTCGAATGCTCTGGTGATTTGGTTGAGGTTTTGTGAAATTTCAGTTCTTTCATGTCTTGTCATTGGTGATTTAACATGTTACTATGCTAATATATGAGTTTTAGGCCATGCATGTTGCTATATGTGGAAACCGAAGTGAAATGCCATGATTTTGGGTTTTGTATGAGATTTTTATATAATGCATGCCATGATTCTAATGATAAAATGTTAAATTAATGTATGTATGATGAGATGAAGTGATGGTTAGTAGTTTTGATATAGATATCATGCTTGTTAAGTCGAAAACTTGCTCAAAATTGCCATATAAAAATCTGCTCTGTTTTGCTCTATGTTTTGCCTTGGTTTTGTGCATATAAATGACTAAATTTTGTTGTATCTTGCTTTGTGAAGATAGTCAGTAGGCTTATGTACAATATAGACTAGGATTTGTGGATTGATTAGTTGATTTATGGAGTTTTGGAGGGAGTTAAGGTGGAAGGAGACACACACACACCATGACAGAATTTTGCACTAGATAAAATAAGGGAGTTAGATATGTGTTGGTTAGGCCCTCATAGGCCTGAGTTTCCTGGAGTTGGGACTTGGTTTTTAAAAGTCTCCAGTAGCCTTAGAAGGCATAAAAACATCCATTTAGATAGGTGCACACACTCATTTTAGAGAGTAACTCAGAACAGGGCACTTTGTAGTATAATACATCTTTAAGTGATTAAAACCATGTCATTGGTGAGGCCTTCATGGGGCCTTGATTTAGATAAGTATAATGAAGTCTTAGGAATATAAACAAGTCATTAGAATGGTTAATTGAATTTGTTAAGTGAGTTGCAAGTGAGTAAAAACAGGGCAGTGCACTCAGCTAGATAGGCTGTTCTATGCCAACTTGGCATGGAGGCCTAGGGAGGCCTGATCAAGGCCTTAGTGTCAAACCAATTGAACAACTTAGATTTAGGTCTTAGGAATCCAGAGGAGTCAAAATTTCACCAAGGAACAAGGTGGAAGCAATTGTTTTTGCCAAGGCACTCCAAGGGGTGCCAAAGTGTCTAAGCAGAGTAGTCACTTGAGTGCATTAGTTTTTCAAGGTTCTTGTAAGCAAGGCCTTTGAGTCACACCACTTCAAAAAGTTATTTTAGGATCATATCAACCTGTAGAAATTAATTTGGAGTGAATGCCCTAAGTTGATGAAAGGCATATGTTTAGCCTATTTGTAATTAAAGAGGTACCAACTCAACTCTGATAAGAAAGCAAGGTAAATAACAAGTACTGTTGAAGGAATCCGTACGAAGAACGTCAAGTGATTTATTGAAATTATATGTCTGAAGAATTTCAGGATGCTGCTGCACACCACTGGAAGAAGTTCATTAATATGTTCAAGCCTCAGTGTACAAATAATCTTTTGTAGCACGTCCAGAAGTCCAGAAGGTATAAAGTTTTAATACTTTATTTATTCAGAAGATTCCATACTATTGTTACTAATGAAGAAGATCTGTGAAGACAAAGAATCGACGAACAAGCCACATCTCAAATGTTTATTTGATAAAGAATATTTAATTCAGCTAGATACAGATGAACCAGACAGTACATTTGTGTGTCAGCTACTCTAATTAAGTATTCTGCATCAACTACAAGTGGCCGTTCAATCAAGACAAAGATCTACAAAGTTTAATCCTGCCGGAAGTCTCTGCTGATGAAGATATACATTTATATAAGTATTTATTCAATTATCTCACTTATCAAAATAATTAAATTGGTTGTATAATTTATTAATTAAATTGATTCACTTTCGAATTAATTTAATTGATGAATGTATATAATTAATATAATTAAGTGGGTGATTATCTAATATTTATATACTTTATTTAAACTGATAAATGCATCACATGACTCGGTATGACATTATTTAATAATGTCATACCGTGCCCTGCTTCCAGACTTTCTCAGAAATGACTTGAAAAAGTCATTCTGATGACAGTTGAGTATACATTCCATTCGGTATGACATTCTGATTCAATGTCATACCGATTGCTTGCATATGGCTTGCACTGGTATGACATAATAATGTCATACCGTGTCTTTGATTCAGGGATTCTTGGTTGTGTGTATGACTTGAGTGATAATGACTTAGAAAAGCCATACCGAAGTGATCAGAATGGCTTTTGTGTTAAAAGTCATACCGAATGACTTAGTGGCCAAGTCTGATTAAGTCATACCGAATTTTTCAGTATGGCTTTCTCTTAAAATGTCATTCCTTCTCCTTGTTTGGCATGGCTTTGTTGTTTTAAGTCATTCCTAAGCTAGAAAGTCATTCCTTTCAATGTCATACCTAGATCTAAGTGGTTTGCCTATAAATATGGCTTCACTTCTTCATTTCTCATCTGTTCAAGCATTGTAAAAGCTTTCAAGTTGTTTGTAACTTGCAATTGTTATATCCACAGTTTTCTGTGCTTTGATCACTCGGTTGTTTTAATCACTAAACTAGAATACATCCTGTCGAATTTATTCTACGAACTTTAGTGGACATTAAAACGAACCTTATTAATTATATAACGACTTAAAACATTGTTATATTAATTAATTAAAATCTGATTAACAAGTTTAATTCAAATCAGATTATTCCGCCGCGATTTTTAGTGACGATTGTATTCAACCCCCCCCTTCTACAATCGTTTCAGGACCTAACAATTGGTATCAGAGCGGTTGATACCATTTTACCGTATCAGATCCTATACACACTCTGTAACGTCCAAATATTTTTTATTCGAATTAATTTTATTCCAAAAATTAATTTTGATTAAAAATATTTTTCTTTCAAAAATCCAAATCTCTTCCAAACACTATTCACTTCAAATTTAAATATTTTTTAATTCGAATTAATTTTAAAAAAAAAAATTAATTTTGATTTAAAATATTTTTCTTTCAAAAATCCATTTCTCATCCAAACACTATTCTTTTTAAATCCTTAAACATGAGTACACAAAAGATTAGTAGCATAAAAATCCCACCGTTCAGCAAAGAACACTTTGGCCTATGGAAAAGGCACATGTTACTATTCCTCCGCACTGCGAACAGAAAATACATCGGGATTCTGAACAAGGGTGTTTCTACTCCGATGAACGTCATATTAGCACACGAAGAAGATGGTGTGTTAATACCTCATCAGACTATTCCGAAAGAACTTTCTGAGTACACAGATGAAGAGAGTGAACAGATGAACTTGGATGATGCTCTTCAACTGATTTTAGTTGAATCCCTAGATCCTGTTATGTACAATGCTGTTGTTAATTGTACGAATGCGAAGCAAATCTGGGACACACTAGAGATTATAAATGAAGGCTCAAAAGAAGTTAGGGAAAATAAGAAAGAGATACTGATGGCTCAGTATGAACAGTTTGGTTCCAATCCCGGAGAAGGGATTTCAGAAGTGTTTATCAGACTTAATAATCTGATTAATAATCTTAATTTAAATGGGAAATACTACGACAAGAAAGAGGTCAACATGAAATTTCTCTTGACACTTCCCGAACATCTGGAACACAGAATCACTGCCATCAGGGAAAGCAGAGATCTGAATGAGATATCTCTGGAGAGACTCTACGGAGTGTTGAAAACTTATGAACTTGAACAAGCTCAAAGTAGACAGAGATATGGCTGGGGTAAAACACTGAACCATTCAAGAGCTCTAGTTGTTGAGTCACTTGTACCGGAAGAGAAGAAGGATGTTGTTGTTCCTTCTAAAAACACTCAGGAATTTGTTGTACCTGAGATGGGTCAGACTGCTTCTTCCAGTGGTGACGAAGAGTTCTATACAATGGAAGAGCTAGAACAATTAGAAGATCAATCTCTATCACTATTTGCCAAGAAGTTTGGAAACATGAGATTTAGAAAGAATCCCTCCTACAAGTACAAACCTACTGTCAACAGGTTTCAAAAAGGAGGTTACTCATCTTCTACAAGCAAAGGAGGATACAAGACTGGGATGGTGGATAGAAGCAAGTTCAAATGCTTCAATTGTGGTGAACCGGGACACTTTGCAACTGAATGCAAACAGCCCAAGGTTCAAGGAAAGATAAAGGATTCGTACGACGAGCTGAAGCAGAAGTATGATGCACTTGTGAGAAAGCATCAGGGTACTTCTGGAAGTCAAAGTTTCAAAAGCAAGTCTTATCTGGCAGAAGGGAAAAGCTAGGATGACACAGACAGTGATGAAGAAGAGCAGATAGGGAATGTTGCTCTCATGGCTAATGCTGGATCATTTTCACCTCCTCATGCTGGAAGCTTTCAGGTAGATCCTACATGCCCTAAACTTTTTATGCAATTAGGACTTGAAAGAGATGATGCTATTAAAAAGATGAAAGCTGCCAATCTTAAAATTGATACATTAGTCTTAGAAATTCATGCTTATAAGATGAATGAGATGAAAGTATTAAAACCTAAAATAGAACAATTGACTATGGATTTAGGATTACAATGTGCTAAAGTCAAAGTTCTAGAGAAAGGTGAGATTGCTTTAAGACTTCAGCTAGACGAAGAGAAAGTTAAGTGTAAAGCCTTTAAGGATGCCTCCACTATAGTCAAAGAACTTAATGATAAACAAGAGATCAAGAGAACTGTTGGAATAGGTTTTGACTATAACAAATCTGTAGGTAAGGCTAGTAACATTACTCCCTTTAAAAACAGTGCTGAGGAGAGAGGGATTCCTTTTGTTTTGAAAGATTCCCCTCAACCTTTGTTTAAATCCTCAGAAGCTGAACCTCTGTTAGAAACTCCTGTTGTCATTAGATATGAACTCAAACAGGAAGACCTTAAAATGAAAGAGAGTAATGAGAAGAGAGATGAGATCCTGACATCACTGAAACCAATCAAAGTGAAAGGCAATGTTAGGTTGCCTAAAGCTGGTTTAGGTGTCAACTCTGAGAGAACTAAATTCAACAAGCCTAATAATTTTGTGAATAGTAAGAACAAGAACAATAGATGTCATTCTACTGAGAACTTTAAATCTGTTAACAAGGTTAGAGTAGAATCTATTGATGTTCCTACTTCTGTGACTGATATTCCTGTTGTTCCTGCTTTTGATGCATGTCATAAATGTTGTGGTGTTGATAATTGCATGACTTGTGCTTTCAATATGATGTCTGCTTATTTTAGAAATTTTCATGCTAAAAATGAAAACACATCACCTAGGCAACACACAAACAATAAGCATGCTAGATCAAAGACTGCTAGTCCTCCTCGTGTTAGGAAGGAGACTTATGTTCCAAAGCCTAAAACCAAGGTTTATAAGGCTGTTGTTAAGGAAGTAAGTTCAGTCAAATCAGAACCAAATATCAGTCCAAGAGGCTCGGTTGTATTACCTGATAGAAATCAATTCTTTAAGTTTGCTGGACCCAATCAAGTGTGGGTCCCAAAGAAGGTTTAATCAAGTTGTCTTTTGCAGGGTGCCAGTGGAATTGTTCGAGTTACTTGGGTGCTTGACAGTGGAGCATCAATGCACATGACTGGCAATAGATCCCTGCTGGAAGACATAAGAGAAGGAGCTGGCCCAACAGTCAGTTTTGCTGATAACAGCAAAGGTCGTACTGTGGGATATGGCAAGTACAAAATTGGAAGGATCATCATAGAGGATGTTGCTTTAGTTGAAGGACTTCAACATAATCTCCTTAGTGTCAGCCAGTTCTGTGACAAGGGTTATTATGTTCACTTTGAAAAGGAGATATGTATCATCAAACATATCAAGGATAATCGTCCTTCACTATGTGGCGTAAGGAAAGGCAACATATACGTAGCTGATTTGTCTTCAGGACCAGGAAACGAAGTTCACTGTTTCTACGCCAAAGCGTCTGCTGAAGATAGTTGGTTATGGCATAAGAAGCTCTCACACCTCAACTTCAAAACCATGAACTCTCTAGTCAAGAGAGATCTAGTGAGAGGTTTGCCTTCCCTGGAATTCTCAACTGATGATCTCTGTGAAGCTTGTCAGAAAGGAAAAGCGAAGAGAGCATCTCACAAAGGCAAGACCATCAATACCATTACAAATCCACTTCACTTACTGCATATGGATTTGTTTGGCCCCGTGAATGTTGCATCTATTGATGGAGGAAGATATGCCTTAGTCATTGTGGATGACTTCTCGAAATTTACTTGGGTTTACTTTCTGGCTTCTAAGGATGAAACCCCGTTGACAGTGATTGATCATATAAAGTTAGTTGAATTGGATAAAGGTGTGCCAGTCAAAGCTGTAAGGTCAGACAATGGCACAGAATTCAAGAATCAAACTCTAATCAACTTTTACTCTGAAAAGGGAATTAGAAGGCAGTATTCAGCACCAAGGACTCCTCAGCAGAATGGAGTCGTCGAAAGAAAGAATCGTACATTGATTGAAGCTGCAAGGACTATGATTGCTGAAGCAAAGCTTCCACTGTACTTTTGGGCTGAAGCTGTGTCTACTGCCTGCTATACCCAGAATAGAACTTTGATCAACAAGGATCATATGAAAACTCCATTTCATCTGTATAACAACAAGAAACCATATGTCAAACATCTTCATGTCTTTGGAGCCAAGTGTTATGTTCTCAAGGATGGAGAAGAGAACTTGAACAAGTTTGAACCAAAGGCATCTGAAGGAATTTTTGTTGGTTATACTAATAATGCTTATAGAGTTTTTGTAATTGATACTCTGTCAGTGAAAGTTAGTGTCAATGTTAAATTTGATGACACTAAACTCCCAAGTTTACAATCTGCTGATCCATCTGAATCTCTGAAGTTTGACAACTATCCAGATTCTGATTCAGATGATGATGTACCACCTGAGGTTGCAACAGGTGATGACAACAATGATAATGATCCAGGCAATGGTGGAGGAAATGACAATAATGCTGGAGATTCCACTGATGCTAGTGGTGGATCATCAAGTCAACCTGGCAACAACTCAGGGGGAGCTGGTGGATCAACTAGTCATACACATCAGCTTAATGATAATACTGCTGAATCATTAAGGATACAACTTCCAAGGGAAAGGATTTGGAGCAGAGATCATCCCTTTGATCTGATTATTGGTGATCCTGATGTTGGTGTAAGGACTAGAAGTGCTACGTCTAACGAATGTTTATTTTCTGGATTTCTATCACAACTAGAACCAAAGAAAATAGATGAAGCACTTGCTGATCCTGATTGGGTTCTTGCCATGCAAGAAGAACTCAATCAATTTGAGAGACAAGAAGTCTGGGCCCTGGTTCCAAGACCAAAAGGAAAATATACTATTGGAGCTAGATGGGTCTTCCGTAACAAGTTAGATGGTGATGGCATTGTTGTGAGAAACAAAGCCAGACTGGTTGCAAAAGGTTATTCTCAGGAAGAAGGAATTGATTATAATGAAACCTATGCTCCAGTTGCTCGTCTTGAAGCCATCAGAATATTCCTTGCATTTGCTGCACACTCCAACTTCAAAGTTTATCAGATGGATGTGAAAAGTGCATTTCTGAATGGAAAGCTGGAAGAAGAAGTATATCTGGAATAGCCCCCTGGCTTTGGAAAATCCAGAATTTGCTGATTTTGTGTACTTCCTATTCAAAGCTGTCTATGGACTCAAGCAGTCACCAAGGACATGGTATGACACCCTCTCTGAATTTTTAATTGAAAATAAATTTACTAGAGGTGTCATAGACAAAACTCTCTTTTACAAATTGCATGATAATGATATGATATTTGTTCAAATATATGTTGATGATATTATATTTGGTTCTACTAACGATAACTTGTGCAAGAGATTTGCTAAGTTAATGCAGAGTAATTATGAAATGAGTATGATGGGTGAGCTATCCTACTTTCTTGGTCTTCAAGTAAGCCAGAAGGAAGATGGAATCTTTATTTGCCAGTCAAAGTATGTCAGAGATCTTCTAAGAAAGTACAATCTAGAATACTGTTCACCGGCAAAGACACCCATGGCCACTGCCACTAAGCTTGACCAGGATAAATCTGGTAAGAAAGTTGATATCTCAAGCTATCGAGGTATGATTGGCTCATTACTCTATCTCACTGCTAGTAAACCAGATATTATGTTTGCAACATGTTTGTGTGCTAGGTTTCAGGCTGATCCTAAAGAATCACATCTTATAGCCGTCAAAAGAATCTTTAGATATCTTAAGGGTACACCTGGTTTAGGTATTTGGTACCCTAAGAATACTGGTTTTGACTTAACCGGCTATACAGATTCTGATTATGCAGGTTGCAGGATTGATAGAAAGAGTACGTCTGGAAGCTGTCAATTTCTAGGACGTCGGTTGGTTTCCTGGTACAGCAAGAAGCAACACTCAGTGTCTACTTCTACTGCTGAAGCTGAGTACATAGCTGCTGGCAGTTGCTGTGCTCAGATTCTCTGAATCAGGAATCAATTAAATGATTATGGTATTTCTATCGACAAAATTCCAATATTTTGTGACAACACCAGTGCCAGAGCCATTTCAAACAATCCAGTGCAACACTCCAGGACCAAGCACATAGATATCAGGTATCATTTCATTCGAGAACATGTCATGAATGGTACTGTGGTGTTACATTTTGTACCCACAGCTGATTAAATTGCAGACATCTTCACTAAACCACTTGATGAATCCACATTCTCTAAGTTGGTTTGTGAGCTAGGGATGTTAAATATGCCATGATTCTCTTTGTATATATTTTATATGTATTTTATGTATTATTATATATTTTTGTGAATTTTCTGTGTAATTATATCTATTTTATTAGATTATATATAATTGTTTGTAAATTATCTGATAATTTTATGTGTAATTATGCATGTTCATATCTGTCTCTGTAATTTTCTAAATGCCTGCATACTCCCCTGTATTATTCTCTAAGCATTTAGATAATTATTTGTATTTATTTTGTATGTTTCAAAATTAATTAAGCATAAATATTTGAA
The DNA here is from genome assembly GCF_001625215.2 of Daucus carota subsp. sativus. Lineage (NCBI taxonomy): Eukaryota > Viridiplantae > Streptophyta > Magnoliopsida > Apiales > Apiaceae > Daucus > Daucus carota. Next base: position 142,806 of record NC_030384.2, on the reverse strand, counting down.
TTTAAGTTAATTCATTTTTTATGAATTAAAGTTAAGTTCATAAGTATTTATATTTAATTAAAGTTGAATTTTACAAAATATATGTGTAATATATAATATTGTTTTTATTATAGATTTTTGATTTTCATTGCAAAATGTTTTATCACTTCAAAGAAATCAAAAATAAAATTGATATATCTATTTCCATTTTAAGTTTGTTGCATGCTTGTAAAATATTTCTTATTGGTATCTATGTTATGAATACTAATATTATGAATATTTATGTGGTTTGTAAATCTTCAAGTAATTGACGGTTGCAATAACTTTGTCGTCCATATCAGGGATAGACACTGGAATTGCTGGTTCTTAATTGAACCAAGTGCCTTCATAGGCATCCGAGGGAAACTTGGACACGTTGCCATCTAAAACGTCCTTGTCTACCCTCCCGGAAGGAACATTTCCGGATCCCCAAAGGGATCTTTCACCCTTGAAGGTGAAAGGCAATCTACTCTGGTAGAGGATTCTTCTAAGGATCAAGTGCCTTAACAGGTTTCTGAGGGAAACATAGGTTTCATGCTATTGAAAGGCCTATTGTCTACCCTCCCAGAATCAAACTCTGGATCCTTTAAAGGATTTACTACTCTCTGAAAGTAGTTGGCAACTTGTGGACTATGACTTGGATTTATCCGACGAGTCTAACGAGGACTGGGAATTATGAACTCTCATTGCACCACCAATGACCTTCCATGAGGAGGCAAAGGTGATCTTAAAATTGCAGGTACATCACACCATCTATGGAAGCGCAGGATTTGTGTGGAGTGAAACACTTACAGAAGTTGTGAGTGACACCTTTACCCATAAACTGTGAGATATTTTGAGTGTCGAGTGATACACCTGCAGAATGTTTTAGTGAGACACCCACTGTTTACCAAATTTAAACCTTATTTTTCAAAATTGGTATTTAAAATGTTTTATCTACGTGGATGCTTACTTTGGTCAGATTTTCAAAACATGTTAAATGAAAAATTTGCTGATCATTCTTTCTTTAATGATCAGGAGCTGCTTGGCAATGTGCAAGTACATCTGCCGTCAATGGCATCCGGAGGACAATTTGTTCCTCCACTACCTTTGAACCCATCTCAGGGGACATTGGTAGTATATACAGGTACAGCAGGCAGAGTGAATGAACAGAGTGATGTAAGGCAAACACCGAGCGATACACATGCACGTGAGGCTAGTGAAACAGCTTTGAGTGTACGTGAGGTGAGTGCACACACTGACCCTGCTCTGTTTGAGGAACAAATGGCAAAGCTAAGAGCTGAGCTTGCCAGAATGATTGCTGAGAACTAGAAGCTCAAGGGTGCACAGTTGGTGACCCTGGAACAGAAAGCTGAGGAGAGGCCATCCAGTTCTTACAGGGATGAGCTTAAAGAGGAAATCCATGTGTTAGCTGTTGAGATGAGATCTAATTATGAGCTTTACATGTCCAAATTTGAGACCATCGACAGCAAATTAGATCAACTCCTCAGAAACTCCAACAAGTCTGATGATCAACCCTCCGGAGAGGATCCCTCAACTAAGGGGGAGAATAGAGAAGACAAAGGTGACAGGGATGATAGAGGCAATAGCTCAAATCAAAGCAACAAGGGAAATACCACTTCTGGATCTGTTAGGTCCAAAGTATCGTAGAAGGGGGGTTGAATACGATACTCACTACAATTTAAAATTCTTTCGAATCTTGCGGATAAACAAATTGCAGTTCTGTAATGGGTTTCGTGTTCCGGATATTTATTGGGTCGGTTTCTGAGGATATGAAAATATTAAACCAACACACAATATTTTCCAAGGTATATCTATATATTGATAAATACCTCGAAGGTGCTATAAATCCAAACCCGAAGGTTGGCTACAATGGCTACTACTACGTACACTCACAAACCCTAGCTTCTAAATATATATATAATACAAAACTAAGCTAGAGTTTATTTGTGTGTAGTAGTGTGCAAGGCACAAAGCCATTCCACCATAAAGGTGGTGGAGAGTGTTACAAATGAGAACAAAATCCATGGGTATTTATAGGCTTTTCACTAACTAACCCTAGTTAACTTCATGAAGCCAAACTTGCGCTAAATACATATATGTACAAATATATGTATTGTGAAGTTGCGCCAGGTGAAGGTCAATACTTGCGCTAGTTGACCCCAGGTCAAAAGTTGCGCCACCACTAAGTTCTACTGTGCCATGACTTAGTTTTATTTCCAGTAGATGAAAGTTGCGCTTGTCTTCACAGTATGTAGCGCAAGCTTTGACTAAGAGTCAAAGTTTGCGCCATGTTCCACTGTTAAGAGATATGCTTCACTTAGAAATAATCCTGTTGTGCAAACTTGCGCCTGGTACATCATGAGTGCCCTGTTATCACTCCTGGTTAATACATAACCAACTTACGCCAGAATACATATATACACATATATGTATATTGAGTTTGCGCTTGAGGTGTTCATAGTGTCCACAGTATGTATACTGGAAGTGATGTAAAACACTTAGAGAAATTTCATGTCCATGAACTTGCGCCACCTCCATCCATTCACCTGTTATCTCTCTTTGGACTAAGGTTTGAGTCAAACCTTGCGCCACTGCTTGAAGTGCTCCCTGTGTTCATATACATGCAAACCCTAGGGTGCCCTAGACACCTGACATCATTATATAATATAATATATTATGTTGTTATTATATTAATAAATAAAAGTATATATAAATATATACACACATATATATTTTATTTGTATGAACATATAATAATATATGTACATATATTTAAATATATTCTCATATATTTAAATATATATAATATATAATTATATGTAAATACAAATGTAAATATATATATAAATATATATAGAGATATATATAGTTATTTATATATATATATATAAACATAAATATATATAAAGAAAAGTATATATAAATATATACATATATATAATATTTATATAAACATATAGTAACATATATATACACATATATTTAAATATATTCTCTTATATTTAAATATATATAATATACATATAACTATGTGTAAATATTAATAAAAATATATATATATATATAAAGATATATATAGCTCTCTCTAATTATAAATATATTTATGCACATAATATAATATATATATGCACTTAATTATATAATTGCTTATGTAAAATATAAATACATATACTATACATATATATTTATTTAAATATACATACATATAAATATACATATACATATGTTTTAAAAAAAAACATATATACATATATATTATATATATTATATTTAATTAAATATACATATATACATATATATAAATATATTTGTACATATACAAATATATAAGTGCACACATATAAAAGATAGGTCACTTCCTGATATGGCTTTGTGTGGAAGCTTGACATATGGCATTTGAGCAGAGACTTTGGCATAGCTGATGGAGACTAGACATTTGACTTGGCTTGGCTTTGGAACAAATGACTTGTTATGACTAGATCAATTCTTCGATCGATAAATACTTTGCAAAGCTCCGTACGTGCTGACGCTTAGTGCACTGGTCTGGTTCACAAGCGACTAACACTGAAGTTAAACATTGTACCGTCTTTGTCAGCAAACATTGATCAGTCGGTTCCGGGTTAGTTTATGCTTCAGTTTGTTGATTATAAATAACCAACCAAGATATATAAAAATATCTTGCTTCATGGGTTGCACTGAAATCTTTCGAGTACTTGGACAACATCTTCATTGCTTCCACAATCTTGAATACTTCAATCTTTATTCTTCACTGAGGCATGAACATATTAATGAACTTCTTCCAGTGAACTTATTCCTTCAAGACTGTAGATGGCTTCTTCAACCTTTGTCTTCGTATCTTCCGATTACGGTGCAGGCGTAGTGTTATTTACTTGTCCTGTTCCATTGTTGAGTTATCATCCCTATGTAACAGATAGGGTTGTCTTTACATTTAGACTTACAATCTCCCCCTATTTGTTTGTTAATCATAACAAGCAAATCCTTTGGAGGATAACTCAACTAACACTAGAAAAAGTAAAATCCTGGACTAGTAAATAATGCTACAAAGTTTCTGGATTATATAATACATTTCCAGATTTAATGAATAGAAACAACAGATGTGCATATCACCTGTATTTCCTTGGTTCTTGCTTACCTGCCAGATAATCCTCATAGTCTGTCTTGAAGAGAATTCAAAACATTCCATTATGCAAAGAACAATCAGCAGCTTCATTGAATTCTTCAGTGGTAATGAATAAGTTCATGTCTACCACATACTGAAGAATAGATGTATCACCTTATACTTCTCCTCCCGTTACCTTGATCAGGTTCCCCTTGGTGATAAGTAGTTGTCTCCCCTTAGATGAAAGATCAATCCTCCTCCTTAGTTGAAAGAAAAATCTCCCCCTCAGTAGTACACAGCTAAAGAGTAGTTTAATCCTCCTTAGTTGTAGACAGCTAAAGAAAGCTAACTTACTTTTTCTTCCCCCTTTCATAAATTCTCCCCCTAAATATATTCTCCCCCTTAGTTGTGGAATCCTCCAAGGATATGTGGTATCAAATAGGTCAAGGAATGTGTACAATACTTCCTGTACCAAAAGATAATCTCCCCATAGAGAATTAAACAACACTAAAGTAGGGTTCGAAGAAAGGGTTCAGAAGAAGGGTTTACTTTGATTGGGTTGGTCCCTATGTTGAAAGAATAGGTTCCAAACGGAAAAGTAACGAGTAAAAACTGACATTCCAGTAACAACATCCACTTTGTCTTTAGGTATAAATTTGGTAATTAGTAGGTGTCTCACTAAAATGTTCTGCAGGTGTATCACTCAACACTCAATTTTCTCTCGGTTTTTGGGTAAGGGTGTCACTCACGAGTTCTGTAAGTGTATCCCTCCACACAAATACTGAGCTTCCAAAATGCTGAGTACCTGCAAGAAAATCACCTTAGCCACCCTTAAAGGGGGTCACCGGTGGTGCAATGGGAGTTCGTAATTCCCAGTCCCTGTAGACTCATCAGATAAATCCGAATCATGGTCCACAAGTTGCCAACCACTAAGTGGCTTATCCAATTAAGGATCCAGAGTTGTTTGCTCTGGGAGGTTAGACAAAGGCTTAATTATGGCAAAGGCCTAAGTCCTCCTCAATGTCTGTGAAGACACTTGATTCAAGTGAATCATCAACCATAAGTTCACACCGTGAAATGGAATGAACCATAGTTGCTTCCGTCAATTCTTTCAACAACTTGTGAGCTTTCAATACCAATTATTATTATATGTACCTCACAAGTGTTTCACTCTTCTCAAAATCCTATGTGTTTGCACTCACTCATGCTCACATATTTCTCATTCTGATATCTCACTGGTTCTTCTCAGAATCTCATCAAGTGTTTAACTCTCAGTGTTTGGCTCACAGTGTTTCTCTCAGCACTCAAAGTATGGTCATCTGTACCTGCATGAGAAAATCACCATAGCCCCTTCAAGAGAGGTCACTGGCGGTGCAATGGGGTTTCGTAAATCCCCGATCCTCAACTGACTCATCAATAAATTGACTCATAGTCAGAGAGTTGCCGATCTCCTATAAATAGGAAATCCATTCCGATTGGATCCAGATCTGTTCTTATCTGGGGAGGGAGACGAGAATCCTGAAGATTTGGCAATTGAGATCCTCGTTTCCTCCTTACACCTGTAAAGGCATCAACCATCTTATCTACCGTAAAATGGTAAATAAAGAAGTTGCTTCTGGAACAAAACCTTTAACCTTACTGTGCACTCTTTTGTATTGTGTCCATAAGATTTTCTATTTAGGCTCTTCATCACAGTGAGTACTGATGATGTGCTTGACTCAATACAAGATGCTCTGGCTGACGAGCGAATTTCAATGGACTCATCCTGTTGAGAGAATGATTCCAGAGACTGTTTTATTGCCTTTTCAGCTCTATATTCTTTTGAGAGAATACAGATGAGCAACAGTTACCTCAAGTTCAAAAACTCCTTTTCTCCTTGAGAGGTAGAGCTGTGGGTACACTATCCCTCACATCCTTATTTGCTGCAACAAGTACAGTTTCTCCCTCATTGACTTTTTGTTTGAAAAGTTCCTTATTACTCCAGGGGGAAAGTTGGGATGTGTTCTGAATTTGGTTTTATAGTCGGGGATAAAGATTGTTAGTTTTCAACCTTATGACTATCTAGGAAAGCCAAGAGGCTGATTAAGTTCCAAAGAACAGAAGGAGATATAAATGCATTTTAGAAAATCTATGATTTTGAATGAGAGCAATTGCATTTAATCTTTTGAGGAAAAATGAATCAGTTGTGAGTGTAAAATGATTTTCATAAAGAATGACAATCACAACCGATGAAAGAATCAAAGTTTTCCTTTAAAAACTGGTTTGAGTACGAGAGTCTGAATCTATGCATAAAAAGTTTAAATGAACTTGTCTTTGAAGAAGACACAGACTCCTGTTTCTCACTACAATTTTAAAAAGGGAAAAAGAAAATTTATGCGCTACAGTGTATAAAGCACTCACCACAATAATTAGTGAAAAGGCCTCATACTAGCACATCGTCAAAACAGACGCTGCAAGTGACAAAGATCACCAAGTACACAAATGCAAGATAATCAATGTCTCGTCCTATGATGCTTCATGTATAGATGCAAAATATTCTAAGAAATATTTATGAAATGGAGTAGTGGATACCAATTGTTGAAATCAATTGATAGGAAAATTTCTTTGAAGAAACTCACCACTCTAGAACATAAATACGAGACAAAATAAAGATTTTGGTTATCTCCCTTGTACTCAGAATATTAAACACCTAAAATATATTAGCACTAGTGGTTTTAAGAGATATGCAACAATATTTCACCAGTGCCAATACATCACAATCAATTCACAAATAAAACATCAATAAAGCATCAAGAAAAGATACCAATCAAATATTTCAAAGATGAATTAATCATGCTTCTATTATTTTATCAAAGTCAATCATGAAACAAATAGGCATATAATTGTCATGGATCACAATTTAACTAAGATAAAATAATAATTACCTATGCAATATCATATAATTATCAGATCAGCATATAACAACTAAAATCATGACAATCATACAAAGATATTCGCAAGCGCGAGGGAAAGTTGAAGAAAAGTTCACAAGTCCTATACATGTAAGCATTAAGTACAAGTAAACTCACACAACTCCTCGCAGAAAATATTAACAATTAATATTAGTGATCTACATATAAGCATCCAAAATATCACTAACACTAAAAGTATCACAACTATATGCAGTTAGTCATGAAATAAAATATCAATTAATAAATCATCAAATATCCAACACAAATAGTTATGCTTCAAGTATATACACTAATATAAATGGATTCATCCTAGAGAGAATCTAAGTAACTCCACAAATACTAGTATATCATGACTAAATTCTAACTAGATTCTAACCACATACCAATTACTGATACAAGTCACAAGTCTAGAAACAAATAAGTCATGATTCAGATTTTATACCTATAAAAATGAATTCAACCTAGAAAATAATCCTAAGTATGTTCACAAATACAGATATATCACGACTAGATTATGACAAAGTTTCTCTACTAGATACCAATTGTTAAAGAGGTATAGATCAAGAAAAATAACATAATTAAGTCATGCTTCATGTCATCTCTAGTCATTTAAATCATGAACAAATAAGTCACTTAATTGTCATGCAACATAATTTAAATAATTGAAATAACAAACGCTCATGCTAAAACATATAATCACCATCTAAGCATGCAAAGCAATAAACATGGCAATCACATAGAATAGCAAAAAGCACGAGGTACTGGATTTTAAATAAATTCACAAGTCCTATGTATAGACAATTTAATACTCATGAATTCATTCAAGAAATACGATAGACATGCTCATGAAAGAAGTAATACCTTATAGAAAGTATAGTATGTGATCCACTTGCAGTTAAGTAAAGTGATAAGTTGAATACCTCTGAGACTTGACATTTCAGTTGATGTTACTTTCTTGTACTGATGAAGTCCAGTGGTTGTTGGCATAAGTCTTGGCAGGTCTAGAATCTTCCAAAATGCGCATATTCAAAAGATCCTTGACTTCCTTTTATTGCCATCATTCTTTAGGCTAACTATTAGACCATAAAGAATCGCAACTTTCCAACAAACTCATCATATCACTAATCTGCATTCACTTAGCAATTATCTTGCACAAGTAACGTTAGTCCACATATAATATAAACATGGTATTACAGCACATATAGTTGTATTGTGTGTGCCTTGTATCATGAGAGGTAATAATTTGGATACCAAATATGACTCTAGTAAACAGATATTAAGATAATATGCTAGTTAGAAGTCATACCATGTTTGTGACGATCATCAGGTGTTGGATAGCAACTCATAGAGAGCTGGTGAAGAAATAGGTATACAAATTCCATTGGATCTGCAACTGCAAAGTCCTTGAAATATTGTATGAATCTTCATCTTCTAGCTCACTGTAATATCCTGAACCCGAGTCTCGTCAATGGTGCTTTAGTTAAATCATGAAGGTCGTTGAGTCCCCTAAGATGTAGAGTCCTGAACTTGAAGATTCTGTTTCCATCATCTTCATAACCTTCTCCTTTGTAATAACTCTAAGCAACCAAATTGGCTTGTCCCTCGTAACAAAGCCAAAAACATCCAGTTGGAATCTAAATACCCGACAAATACTAAGTACTGAATTGTCATTAGGTCAGGGTATCAGACTCCGCATAATCTGCTTTCAAACTGACTGAGATCATCTTGCTGTGCAATCACTCAATCTGGATCCCATTAAGAGCTTTTGAATCTTCCCCAAGTTTCACTTCAGATTGAAACCCAAAGAAATAACATCCTTTCACCATAGCTCTCCTAGTCTTCACTTCACCATTAGGAACATTTAAGAACTAGAACCCGAGAATGATATTGATTTCAAACCCTTTGTCTAAGCAGATACGTTCTTGATATGTCCTGTTCATCTTCAATTTGGTGTTGAGTTTGACTAGTGGATCCACCAAATGCTCCCCCTAAGCTGTTGTTGGGATCTCCTTAATAATCCTTATCCTTGCAAAGAGATTCTGCTTGGATCTGAATCATTATTAAACCAATACTATCACCTTTAACAGCTTGGAGCAAAGTGTCGTTCAATGTCCCGTCTAGACTTACAATCACCTTCTATTGATCAATCACAATCACCCTGTAGATTGTAGACTTCATAGAGTAGCCGAGGAAAATATTCTTTGAGCTTCAAATGCAAGAGTTGCAAAGAGGCATTTTCCTCCAAACACATACCAAGAGTTAGTGTTTGCTTCTGATTGGCCACTGACAAGAATGGTGTCTTTCTGGATTTATCAATGATCAGGGTTCATCTTGATCAACCTTCATTTGTGACGTCTCGTCCTTCGAACACATACGAACAACACGAAAGAATCTAGAGTAGTCAACGATCATCGCAAAAAGATATCTGGCTTTGTTTGCAGACATGACATTAGCTGATCCGTAGAAATCCATACGTATCATCTGAAGCGGCTCAGTAATGTTGATCATATCTTTGCTTCTGTGCGATGCTCCTTCGACTTCCCTGTTTTGACATAACTCATATTCTTCATCCAATAATGAATTCCAGATGAGGTAGTCCTCTCACCAATTCTCTTCTTACGAATATAAAGAGCTCCTTGTTTTGACATACAAGTGCGAGAGCTTCAGATGCCATAGTTAACACTTATCTCATGAAGCTTTACTATCGAAACAGCTCACTCCATCTTCAATTGAAGTTACATATTAGCTACGAGCAAATTCAAATCCTTCCTGATTTGAGATAAAACACTATTCCATGAACTGACATAATGTCCTTTGTTAGAGAACAGTCTGATACTAGGAATTTGTGTGCTTTGACTCTTTCAAGAAAGATATGTTTCCATGATGACATTCCAGGAAAACAGGCATGTCCCGCAAGAGAATCTTTGTTGTCATCTTTCAAAGATTATTGACGGAACTGCTCATACGATCACATTTGCTAACAGGGTACTTTTGGTAAATATATGATTTCAGCTACTCAGCAAACAGAGTGCACCAAAAATCATATGGAACATATGTAACCTGCAATCACAAATGGAAAGTGTTCTATGGTCCCCAATCATAACTGGGTCCGGATGGATTAGAGATTTTTCTTTAACAGTGGTAACAACAGAATCAACCTTAACATGCTAATTCTTATTTAGACATTGCCCTAATGTGATTCTCAAACATGCTTTTCTAAAATCAATGCAAGTACACGGACATGCATTCATGACAAGAAAATAAGCAGACATGATGTTGAATACACATGGCAAATAATCAAAGATAAGACAAGAGCAAGGTAGGCAGTTATACAATTCAGAAGATTCAGTACTCTCTACTTAAACCAATTAACACAAGTGTAACAGGTAGCAAGTAGAATTACAGATATTCAATAATCTTCTAAGAGCATAAGGATCATGGACAGATAATCACATCATCAATTCATATTAATCCCAATCTGTTGTTATACGGCATTATACTATCTCTATTACCTAAGTTAGTTTTAGATCTAACATGAAGTTCTAAAAGTTCTACTAACACAAGGTAGACATTCCATCATAGAACAAAATAAAATCCTTAACAAACAATTCAGATAAAATAAGCAAATCTAGTTGTACTAGGGATTCTGAAAGTAAGTGTTTAACAAAGTTATATATGCTAGGATCATAACCCCTAAAACTAAGAGTCGTGTTCCAAAGGAAAGCTTCTAATCTCACCATTGCAAATAATCAAATCCTAAATATTCATACACATGTTAAGAATCTGCTAAAGACACATGCACAAGATTATCATCAATCCTAGTTACCAGAATAGTCATCTAGCATACTAGTTTAACATTATCTATTGTGATGCTATCATGCTTGTGCTTGTGTGTTAAACAATTCTACTCAGAGATTTATAACACGCTTTGAATATAAAGAAATATGTAATGCATAGTTAGAAAGAATTCGTACCTGAGATGTGCGAGTTGAGTCATCTTCAGAGAATGCTAGGATAGCCAGATAACCATAATCATCCTTCTCATCAGCAACTTATCCAGCTCACACCTTTCCTTAAGTAGCATAAGAACTTGTTGTGATGCTTCGTTCAAAACATCCACTTGAATTTCAGACAAGCCCTATCATCCTTGTTTGTCGAGGCTTCAATATATATAGCAACCCTTCTTTGCTTAAGATACCAAACAATATTGTGTGTACTGACCAACTCAGTTTTCAAACAACCTGTCGAACTAAACCCCGAAGAGTCTCCACTTGAAACCAATGGATTCCATCTGAATCTGACATGACTAAACCTCTCAGATAGTGTTATGCTAATCCTTGAAGTTCTGTCCTCACATTCTTCAAAAGTGTTAACTTTCGTCGACTTGAGCTTCCTCAAATTCAGCAGTTACAAACTCTTCTGTTCAATCCTAAGGTTCTGACATAAATGCACGAAACTGATTTGGTGCGGTAGCAACTCAATAATTATATCCTTAAACCTCCACAGTTCTCTGTCTTTGATTCAGTTGATTCTGGATGGATTTAGCATTGATACAATTCACTGTGTAATTGTATATCCCTGAATCACTGAGTTAGATTGAAATCCCTTGAAGATTCTTCTGCAAAAACTTCTCTTTTTCTACTACCAGTGGTTCCATTCAAAGTTGACATTCCGAGCCCTGGAAATATGCTTCATTGTAGATGTAGCACATTCCCATCCTGATCTGGTGATCTGATAATCAAGTCGGAGTAATTACTCAGATCAAGGCCTGAAGTACCTTCTTCAAAATCCACTTTTAGTAGTACCAAATTAGTCTTCAATAGAATCTTTTTCGAATCACAATCAGCTTTTTCGAACATAGAAAACTGCTTCTAATAATCCTTTGAGAAATCAATTGGATTGGGTCATCAATGTACTTCCATTACCGGTTCTGAGAATCTGGTATTTGAAAGCCCGATGTTTGTCTTGTAATCTGTATCCGTCTCAACTAAATGTCAATCTAATTTGTCTTGGAGTAGAATAATTAAAAAGGTTACGGGACACTTGATTATTTAAACTAAGTTTAGATAAAATAAAGTATAAAATAAACTTAGTTAAATCTATAAAGTAAATTTAATTATATTTAAAAAATAAATTCAAATAAATTCATAATAAACTGAATAAGTTAAGAACAAATTTATTTCAAATTCATTTAGTAAATATATTAAAATTTATTAGATAAATTTAATTTTTGAAAATATTCAAGTGTCTCGTCTCCAATTAAATCATATCTTCCAGAACAAACTAAATTGAACCCTTGAACTTGAACTTATATCCATAATCACTTAAATCCTCTTAAATTTATATTCTGGATTTTAACTTAAATTTAAATCATAAACTATACAAATTTAAATAATAAATTTATAAAAAGTTTATGATAAACTTAATAAAGTCTAAGAGTAAACTTTACAAGTCTAAAATAAATTTAAACAAATTTATTAAATGAATTTGGTAAAGTTTATAAACTAAATTTAATTAAGTTTATAAAATAAATTTAATTAATTCATAATAAACTCAATTAATAAGTTTAAAATAAATTAAATCAAATTTATACAATAAACTTATTAAAATTTAAAATATAAATTCTTAAGTCTCAGTCCAAAGTTCAGTATCCGAGAGATAATCCTTGCTTAGGCCTACGGACAAATTCAGCAACACAAACCGGAAGAACATTTCCCCTAATCAAATATCAAAAGCTAGGTTCTTGATTTTCCGTACAATTAGGATCCTGATTTGTATATCAATCAGCCTCGCTCTGATACCAATTGTTAGGTCCAAAGTATCGTAGAAGGGGGGGTTGAATACGATACTCACTACAATTTAAAATTCTTTCGAATCTTGCGGATAAACAAATTGCAGTTCTGTAATGGGTTTCGTGTTCCGGATATTTATTGGGTCGGTTTCTGAGGATATGAAAATATTAAACCAACACACAATATTTTCCAAGGTATATCTATATATTGATAAATACCTCGAAGGTGCTATAAATCCAAACCCGAAGGTTGGCTACAATGGCTACTACTACGTACACTCACAAACCCTAGCTTCTAAATATATATATAATACAAAACTAAGCTAGAGTTTATTTGTGTGTAGTAGTGTGCAAGGCACAAAGCCATTCCACCATAAAGGTGGTGGAGAGTGTTACAAATGAGAACAAAATCCATGGGTATTTATAGGCTTTTCACTAACTAACCCTAGTTAACTTCATGAAGCCAAACTTGCGCTAAATACATATATGTACAAATATATGTATTGTGAAGTTGCGCCAGGTGAAGGTCAATACTTGCGCTAGTTGACCCCAGGTCAAAAGTTGCGCCACCACTAAGTTCTACTGTGCCATGACTTAGTTTTATTTCCAGTAGATGAAAGTTGCGCTTGTCTTCACAGTATGTAGCGCAAGCTTTGACTAAGAGTCAAAGTTTGCGCCATGTTCCACTGTTAAGAGATATGCTTCACTTAGAAATAATCCTGTTGTGCAAACTTGCGCCTGGTACATCATGAGTGCCCTGTTATCACTCCTGGTTAATACATAACCAACTTACGCCAGAATACATATATACACATATATGTATATTGAGTTTGCGCTTGAGGTGTTCATAGTGTCCACAGTATGTATACTGGAAGTGATGTAAAACACTTAGAGAAATTTCATGTCCATGAACTTGCGCCACCTCCATCCATTCACCTGTTATCTCTCTTTGGACTAAGGTTTGAGTCAAACCTTGCGCCACTGCTTGAAGTGCTCCCTGTGTTCATATACATGCAAACCCTAGGGTGCCCTAGACACCTGACATCATTATATAATATAATATATTATGTTGTTATTATATTAATAAATAAAAGTATATATAAATATATACACACATATATATTTTATTTGTATGAACATATAATAATATATGTACATATATTTAAATATATTCTCATATATTTAAATATATATAATATATAATTATATGTAAATACAAATGTAAATATATATATAAATATATATAGAGATATATATAGTTATTTATATATATATATATAAACATAAATATATATAAAGAAAAGTATATATAAATATATACATATATATAATATTTATATAAACATATAGTAACATATATATACACATATATTTAAATATATTCTCTTATATTTAAATATATATAATATACATATAACTATGTGTAAATATTAATAAATATATATATATATATATAAAGATATATATAGCTCTCTCTAATTATAAATATATTTATGCACATAATATAATATATATATGCACTTAATTATATAATTGCTTATGTAAAATATAAATACATATACTATATACATATATATTTATTTAAATATACATACATATAAATATACATATACATATGTTTTTAAAAAAAAACATATATACATATATATTATATATATTATATTTAATTAAATATACATATATACATATATATAAATATATTTGTACATATACAAATATATAAGTGCACACATATAAAAGATAGGTCACTTCCTGATATGGCTTTGTGTGGAAGCTTGACATATGGCATTTGAGCAGAGACTTTGGCATAGCTGATGGAGACTAGACATTTGACTTGGCTTGGCTTTGGAACAAATGACTTGTTATGACTAGATCAATTCTTCGATCGATAAATACTTTGCAAAGCTCCGTACGTGCTGACGCTTAGTGCACTGGTCTGGTTCACAAGCGACTAACACTGAAGTTAAACATTGTACCGTCTTTGTCAGCAAACATTGATCAGTCGGTTCCGGGTTAGTTTATGCTTCAGTTTGTTGATTATAAATAACCAACCAAGATATATAAAAATATCTTGCTTCATGGGTTGCACTGAAATCTTTCGAGTACTTGGACAACATCTTCATTGCTTCCACAATCTTGAATACTTCAATCTTTATTCTTCACTGAGGCATGAACATATTAATGAACTTCTTCCAGTGAACTTATTCCTTCAAGACTGTAGATGGCTTCTTCAACCTTTGTCTTCGTATCTTCCGATTACGGTGCAGGCGTAGTGTTATTTACTTGTCCTGTTCCATTGTTGAGTTATCATCCCTATGTAACAGATAGGGTTGTCTTTACATTTAGACTTACAGGATCTGCCCCTGACAAAGAATCTGAAAAATCTAAAGGCAAAGAACCGTTACATCAATCCGACAATGTCTTCAACTCTGATAGTTATGATGACTATCCAAATGATATGGATGATGATGACATCTTCGATGCTACCTATCGTCAGGCAGAAGAAGAAGGTAAATTTGATGAGGGTTATTTGTTTCAGGATGAAGAACCTGTTGACCTAGAGCATGAGGAGAATGTCCGGAAGTTCAAAGCTAAAAATGAAGCTAGGAAGCGTAAGCTTCGTGATTTCCAAAAACTTCTAGAGGACAAGTTGATCACAGAAGAGCAAATCAAGATCGAGAAACAAAAAATCTATGATGCTGCGTGCAAGCAGAAGAATCTTGATATTAAAAGGAAAGTCGAAAAAGCTGGGACATAGCAAGAAGAATCTTTAATGGACCTCAAAGGGAGCCTTTCAACGACAAAAAGTTCTTATCTCTGATCTATGATCTTAGAGAGGTAAACCCTGACGAGGATGTCTTTATGCATGCTCTTGCTTTAGAATTGTCTTATGTAACTGTGGTAGCTAAGGGATTGCTAGAGGAATGGGAGCTAATTGTCTATACACAGAGGAATGGTTCCTTCAGACTATATGTCGAATCTCTGAAATCATTCTCTGTATCTGAGCTCTGGGTGCTTCGGAACAAGGTAAAGCGCAGCTCCAATTTGAACGAACTCCTTCGTGACAAACTGCTGGAACAAGCTGTATTCAACAGTCCTCAGGTTGTCAAGAATCCGTACTGTGTAAAGTTCGTTCACAAGGAGATCTTCAGCACTGTCTATCTCAATGATCAAGCCTTGTCAAAGTATCCCGCTAAGCAACTTGCTCTTACCTCCACTTTGTTAAGAACCAAGGGCTTCGCTTCTAAAGCTAAGTCTGATGCTGATGATATGATTCTTGCTTACTGCACTCAAAAGAATGTTGCTCAATACTTTCGAAGGATGAAAAATGTTACAAAATCTCAGCCATCAGACTTCCGCGAAGACCCTGTGGATTTGGAAGTGCTACATCAACTGGCTCTGGCAAAGGAACGAAAGAAGCGTGGTGAATCCACTACATCTGAAGTGCCAACCAAGGAAGAACCGTCAACTCCTATCCTTCACACTTCTGATATCGAAGAAGGAGAAGTTGATCTTTAGATTCATTAGGGATTTGTAATATATGTTCAATAAGAACATCCTTTTGTAATCTATTGTAATCTTTTGAATTCTGGTGAATGTTTAATGAAATACCAGAAACTTTTTGCTATTTACAATTCATGTTTAATCCTTTGTCTTATCAGTTAGTTGAGTTATCCTCTCGATAATTTGCATGTTATGTTAACAAACAAATAGGGGGAGATTGAAAGGCATATGTTTAGCCTATTTGTAATTAAAGAGATACCAACTCAACTCTGATAAGAAAGCAAGGTAAATAACAAGTACTATTGAAGGAATCTGTACGAAGAACGTCAAGTGATTTATTGAAATTATATGTCTGAAGAATTTCAGGATGCTGCTGCACACCACTGGAAGAAGTTCATTAATATGTTCAAGCCTCAGTGTACAAATAATCTTTTGTAGCACGTCCAGAAGTCCAGAAGGTATAAAGTTTTAATACTTTATTTATTCAGAAGATTCCATACTATTATTACTAATGAAGAAGATCTGCGAAGACAAAGAATCGACGAACAAGCCACATCTCAAATGTTTATTTGATAAAGAATATTTAATTCAGCTAGATACAGATGAACCAGACAGTACATTTGTGTGTCAGCTACTCTAATTAAGTATTCTGCATCAACTACAAGTGGCCGTTCAATCAAGACAAAGATCTACAAAGTTTAATCCTGCCGGAAGTCTCTGCTGATGAAGATATACATTTATATAAGTATTTATTTAATTATCTCACTTATCAAAATAATTAAATTGGTTGTATAATTTATTAATTAAATTGATTCACTTTCGAATTAATTTAATTGATGAATGTATATAATTAATATAATTAAGTGGGTGATTATCTAATATTTATATACTTTATTTAAACTGATAAATGCATCACATGACTCGGTATGACATTATTTAATAATGTCATACCGTGCCCTGCTTCCAGACTTTCTCAGAAATGACTTGAAAAAGTCATTCTAATGACAGTTGAGTATACATTCCATTCGGTATGACATTCTGATTCAATGTCATACCGATTGCTTGCATATGGCTTGCACTGGTATGACATAATAATGTCATACCGTGTCTTTGATTCAGGGATTCTTGGTTGTGTGTATGACTTGAGTGATAATGGCTTAGAAAAGCCATACCGAAGTGATCAGAATGGCTTTTGTGTTAAAAGTCATACCGAATGACTTAGTGGCCAAGTCTGATTAAGTCATACCGAATTTTTCAGTATGGCTTTCTCTTAAAATGTCATTCCTTCTCCTTGTTTGGCATGGCTTTGTTGTTTTAAGTCATTCCTAAGCTAGAAAGTCATTCCTTTCAATGTCATACCTAGATCTAAGTGGTTTGCCTATAAATATGGCTTCACTTCTTCATTTCTCATGTGTTCAAGCATTGTAAAAGCTTTCAAGTTGTTTGTAAGTTGCAATTGTTATATCCACAGTTTTCTGTGCTTTGATCACTCGGTTGTTTTAATCACTAAACTAGAATACATCCTGTCGAATTTATTCTACGAACTTTAGTGGACATTAAAACGAACCTTATTAATTATATAACGACTTAAAACATTGTTATATTAATTAATTAAAATCTGTTTAACAAGTTTAATTCAAATCAGATTATTCCGCCGCGATTTTTAGTGACGATTGTATTCAACCCCCCCCTTCTACAATCGTTTCAGGACCTAATAGTTGAGATGCCTCATTTCCACTAAAATACATAAGTGTCACCCATAGAGTCACATTTTAGAACTAAGTTGGGCATTGCATATGAGTGTGTCATCGGTGAGGCCTTGACCTCATATTGAGTCCATGAGTTAGTATTAAGTCATATAAGATAGTGCAAGTTAGTTTAACTCAATGCACTTAGTATAGATGCATCATCTTTGCCAAGGCATACAAGTGTTGCCAAGGTAAGCATACTATCAAGCCAAGTAGGATGCCCTTCATTTGTGAGTCTTGTGAGGTAGGGCACAAGTGTGCCTTACTCTTATTTGGTTCGTTAAAGTCAGTAGAGTGTAATTAGGAAGTGTTAGTCTTAGACCTTATGTGTTACTTGACTAATTGCTTAAGTGACTTTAGGGATAACTAGAGATTATTAAGTGATAATGACTAAGTAGTTGAATGCCATGCCTTACTTGTTATGTGCATTACTTGATGAATATGTTACTTGTTATTAGTTAAGCTTAAGTGTATATATTAATATATGTGTATATATTTATATATATATATATATATATATATATATATATATGTTGTGAGAGGAATGATACAACACCCCCAGAACCGTATAGCACAATTATAGGGATATCTATCACAACTACGAAAATCACGGCTAGCTCTTAGGGGCTACCGTTAACATAAACTAAAGAAAAACAAATGTATTTAAGGGCTGAGCATGCAAAGAACCAAACAACGAGGCCGGAATTATGGAATTCCGTCCTGCAATTGCCCAGAAATGTACGTCACAAAGGTTACACGTGCCTCTCTTTAGAGTGTAGAACTCGTGAGTTAGAATCCGAATCCGATCCCTTTGCAAGGTGCCTACATACCCTATATTTATAGGGATCAAGCCCATGTAGTTCTTGATTTAGGACTCTGAAGAGATAAGCTCTTATCCCCTCTAGTTTAGAATCTTTATCAAAATTTCAGTTGTAATTATTATACTTCTTGTCTTTGAGAATTATCAACGGATGGATAGAATAGGATGGCTAATTGTAAATATCCAATGCCATGTAATTTTATCTAAGTGAAGGATATTCAACTGATGAGATGTAACTATTCAACTGATGAAGACTGGACCATGTTTCAACTGATGAAAACCAAGCATTCAATTGAACACAAAGTATTCAACTGATGATGCTAAGGAATTCAATTGATGAGACTGGAACAACATTCAACTGATGAAGTCTTTAATTCGTTCAACTGATGAAGGAACTTTCAACTGATGGAGCCAAGAGCAGTTGAAAGTTACCAGAGCTTTCAACTAATGAAGCAAAGAGCAGTTGAAAGTGACTAGAGCTTAAGCCTGACAAATCACATGGATCGAATTACACTAAAATAGACATGGAAGCCTGATTAGGAAAATAAAGAAGAAGCAGAAACATTTTTATCTCATGCAATGCAATCTGGATCAAATCAAGATGATTGTCAAAGATGAAGACATCTTAGAAAGCATGCATAAGACAAAGATGTGCAGCATTGTTTAGATTAGAGTGCAATTTGTATTCTAGTTAAAAGCTTTGTAAAACTTGGAGTATATAACCAAGTTAGTAGCATTAGTTGAAATAGTTCGAAAAACTTGAGAGAAAATCTGAGAGTTAGAAACTGTTCAAGTGATGAACTTGCAGCTGTGCGAATTGTAATCAATCCACAGATTCTTCAATATAAAATCTCACGTGTGGATCATTCAATCCACCCGTATTTTTAATACTTGGTGTTTTTCTGTTTTGCTGTTTTTAAAGTGTTTATGTTCTTGAATCTTTTAATTTGTAAAAGATTGTATTTAACCCCTCCTTCTACAATCTTTCTTATAGTTGGTGTAAAATAACACTCCTGGAATCCTGCAACCCTGGTTGCACTCTGGTGATTCCAAAGCCTGGGGAGAGGTGTCACCGTTTCGACACCCTCAAGCCGGACACCGACTACCCCAAGGCCGTGCTCTCCGCCTAGTTCTTCAGGCTGGGCTTGTCTCTCCCCCTCCATCCTTTCATCCTGGAGGTTTTGGACTTCTATGAGGTCTCCCCCATGCAGCTTACCCCCAACTCCTACCGCATGGCGGTCTGCCTCTACATCCTCTATGACATCCACCATGGGGTGAGGATGTCTGCTTTGGAGCTGGGCTGGTTCTTCCAGCTGAAACTCTCTGGGAGGACCCCAGGGTTCTTCTATCTCACTGGTTGGAACATCCATCACAAGAAGGGCATCAAGGGTAACCTCCAGTCGATGTCGGACTGGCAGAAGCTCTTCCTTTATTGCTATGACTGCCCAGTCTACAGGAAGGACTTCAACCTCTCCCCCAATAAGCCAGTTTTCCCCTTGTCCATTGTCCGGTTTAGCTTTTTAGGCTTCCCGTTTTTAGTTTCCTTATGCTTGTATTTGTTGTAGACATGCCAGTGCAGACTCCTTTGGCGGGAGAGTCCCTTGAGAGGGCCAAGCATGTGCTGGGGCTTTCCACAAAATTAGGTGATGGCTCCAGCCTGCTAACTCTAGAGAATCTGGAGAGGCTCGATTTTCCACCACGGTGGTTGATGCATCCCCCGTTGACGAGGGGTGCAGGTATTGAAGGGGATGAAAGCCCAGGTTTCCTTTTCGCTTACAACTTCGAACTTTCTCGTCTTATATGATATGTGTCTTGTAGATTTCCTGTTATACATCATGCGTGCTTTATAACTTTTCTGCCATTTGCCATGCTTGCATTCTATTGTTTCTCCATTATCAATTGCATAGTTTCTGACTGTCTTCCTTTGTCTCCACTTGCAAATACGGCTGCTAATATTCCCAGTTTTGTCAAGCGCTCCACCAAGTATGAGGACCTCTTCGGAGAGGCCTCCGGTTCCCAGGCTCCCGTTCCTGCAAAGCCTATCTCCCAGCTTCCCGCTCCCTCTCTCGACCAGAAGAAGACTTCTTCTGGAGGCCGCAAGAGGGACCCTTCCAAGACAGCTGAGGCGAGGTCTTCCGCGGAAGGCCGCTCCAGCAAGAAGCCCAGGGTGGCCCTGGCACGCAGCTCTCCTGCATCCTCCTCCACTCAAAATACTCAGTTCTTCCAGCGGATGCTCTCTGACCAGATCCCCGAGGCTACCATCCGGGAGTGGGACAGGCTTTCCATTGCTGAGGCCACCCGAGACAAGGTGGTGGCCAACGCCAAGAGCCTGTTCCTCGACCTAAAATGGGGGTACATGTTGCTAACACTGCCCGGGTCAAAGAGACAATGAGGGCGGACTTGACGCAGGTTAGGGCTGACCTGGCTTCCGCCACAAAAGAGAGGGACGCCTACCGAAAGGCCAACCTAAAGTTTAAGGAAGCGGAAGCCAAGGCCCAACAGCTGAAGGAGAAGGAAGATATGGTAAAGAGGGGGCTCGAGGAGGAGGTTGACGGCCTACGTAGGCAGGTGAAGGAGCTTGAGTTGGAGGTAAAGGGCCTCCAGGACGCGGAAGCTACTGTGTTAAGTCGGCCTACCGGTTCTTCCCCGAGAATGACTGGGCAAAACTGGGGCCCGATGCTGCGGTATCCCTGGAGGAGGCGAAGGCCGAGGACGAGGATGGCCTAGATAAGGTCCTGGCCACTTCCCAGGGTCTCCCCGTAGACGACGTCGATAAGAGGGCCGCGGCTGAAGACGAGCCGAAGCCCACAGAGCTGATTTCTGCGGGTTTTGTGGTGACGCCCCCGGAAGGGGTTCCGGCCGCAGCCCTATCGGTAGCCCAGACTTCACAAGGTCCCCCTGCTGTTGATGAGAAGGACTCCTCCTCCCCTGCTGCTCCCTGATTTCATTTCCCTTTGTTTAATCAGCTTTTTTAACTACGAATATTTTGGCTTGGCATTTATCGTCATGAATTTTATACTTTGGATGAGGGTGAGGGCACCTCCGAATGCCTCGCAAGATATTTTTGATGCTGCAAGGGCCCCCCCTGTTGGTGTGGGGAGGAATTTCCTTTGCAGTATATATTTATTTATGCCAACTACTTCAATTTCCTTCAATCTCCTTTGCCTTGTATGATTTTTCTTGTATTCCCTTAGATATTACTGTGTTTGTCGCCTAATCCTTCCATTCAGGTAGAAAGAATGAATACAGGGGGTAACCCTTGAGTTGAGAATGTACATATTGTCCAATTTCTGGGGGTTGCGACCCTTGAGACTTTGTTCTTCGGGGTTGTTTCCTTTCTTGGGCATGTACATAGATGTAGTTGTGTTGAATCCCCGTCAATGTAGAAGCACTTAATTTTTTCTTGTAATAATCCATCCAAGCACAAGTAAATTCGATCTTACGCGCAAGCTTGGTGTCGGGGCTTCACCCGTGAGCCCCCAAGTGTGAGCCTTGAAAGATACCCTTGGGCGTTAGCCTTAAAGTGATCCCCAGGTGTAAGCTTTTGGAGTAATCTCCAAGTGTAAGCTTCGAGATAACCTCACAAAATAAGCCTTGTAGTAATTCCACCAAGTAAGCCTTGTAGTAATTCCACCAAGTAAGCCTTGCAATAACTCTACCAAGTAAGCCTTGATATAACTCCTCCAAGTAAGCCTTGCAATAACTCCACCAAGTAAGCCTTGAGAGCCTGCATAGGCTTTAAACTCGAAAGCCTTGATAGGCCTTCAGCCTTGAAAGCCTTGGTAGGCTTTAAACTCGAAAGCCTTGATAGGCCTTCAGCCTTGAAAGCCTTGGTAGGCTTTAACCTTGAAGGGCTACTGTAACCAAGGCTTTAACCTTGAAGGGCTACTGTAAGACGAAAACCTTGCAAGCTTGAAAAGCTTGAAACCTTGCAAGCTTGAAAAGCTTGAAACCTTGAAAGCTTGAAAAGCTTGAAACCTTGAAAGCTTTGATAAGCTTTAACCTTGAAGAAACCTTGAAAGCTTTGATAAGCTTTAACCTTGAAGGGCTACTGTAAGCCCAAAACCTTTCAAGCTTGAAAAGCTTGAAATCTTGAAAGCTTTGATAAGCTTTAACCTTGAAGGGCTACTGTAAGCCCAAAACCTTGTAAGCTTGAAAAGCTTGAAACCTTGAAAGCTTTGATAAGCTTTAGCCTTGAAAGCCTTGATAGGCTTAAAACCTTGAAGGGCTACTGTAACATGGTAGAAAGTTGACATAGCATAATTTTGGGGGGTGTAAAGACACCACATCCCGAGCATCCTAGCAAATAAAGCAAATAGTAGCCTGATAATTTTCCTAAAAGCATAGCGATTACAACTAATAAATCGCCTTTATTGTCCTGACCCTTAAGCCGAAGTCTATAGAAATACTACCCGGGTGAAACTACTGGTAATACCTCTTTAAGTGTTGGGCGTTCCATGCCCGTGGTATGAGTCTTCCATCCATGTCTGTCAGGTGATAGGTACCATCCCAAAGCACTATTTTGATGATGTATGGGCCTTCCCATTTTGCATCGAAGGCTCCATGAGCGGGAACCCTCATGTTAGGCATCATTTTCCTGAGAACCAGGTCTCCCGTTTGAGGGGTCGATCCCTCACTTTCTTATCAAAATATTTACGGGTCCTCTGTTGATACGCATCAAGTTTCAACTGAGCCGTATCCCTTACTTCCTCAATCAGGTCTAGGTAGAGCCTGTGGTTGACTTCAATATTCTCAGTGTCATAATTATCCCTTCGAAAGGACCCTGCTCCAACTTCCACGGGAACCATGGCTTCACACCCGTATGTTGGGGTGAATGGGGTTTCGCTAGTGGTTGACCTTGGAGTGGTATTGTAAGACCACAACACCATTGGAAGTTCTTCCGGCCAACATCCCTTTTTCTCTTCCAGTTTGGCTTTCAGGGTGTGCTTAATAATTTTGTTTACGGCCTCCGTCTGACTGTTACTTTGAGGGTGGCACACCGCGGAAAAGCCTTTCTTTATGCTAAGGTGTTCATAGAAATTTATCATCTCATTGCTATCAAACTGCTTCCCATTGTATGATATGAGCTTGTAGGGTACCCCGTATCGACAGACGATTGCACGATAAACGAAGTCGACTAGCTTCCTTGCAGTGATGGAAGCCAGGTGTTCAGCCTCAGCCCATTTAGTAAAGTAGTCTACTGCCACGACTGCATATTTCACCCCTCCTTTCCCTTTGGGTAATTCACCAATCAGATCTATACCCCAAACAGGAAACGGCCAGGGACTTGTCAGGGTCTTTAGGGGTACTGCTGGGTTCTTGTTTGTATTAGAGAACCTTTGGCAGCTGTCACCGGCCTTGGCAAAGGCATGACCATCCTTGTAGAGGGTAGGCCAGTAGTAGCCTTGACGGAGGATTTTGTGAGCAAGGGAGGCACCCCCCGAGTGATTCCCACAGATTCCTTCGTGTACCTCGCGCATAATATATTCACATCTTATCCCAGCAACACACCTAAGGAGGGGCCGGTTGAACCCCCTTTTATAAAGGATTCCATCATAGATTACATACTGGGCTGCCTTGAATCTCAATTTTCTGGCCTCATCCTTGTCTATAGGCAGGGTTCTGTTGGCTATGTATTCCTGGATTGGGGTTGTCCAAAGGTCAGACTCATCGACCTCACCGTCCAAGACTTCAATCTTGGGGATGCTAGGCTGATATTTGATTTCGAGGGGGATCACCCAAAGCATGTGTGCATCCCTCTGAGAGCCCAACTTGGCCAGGGCATCTGCATCTGCATTCCCAGATCTTGGTAGTTGCTCTAGCTTGATTTCCCTGAATTTGCCGATTAATTCCTGGGCATACCGCCTATAGAGATCAATACGGGGACCCCTAGCTTGGAAGCCTCCTCAGATGTGCGAGACTACCTGCATAGAATCACTGTAAACATTCATATTTTCCACCCTCATCTCCAAGGCTAGCTTCAGCCCCGCTATTAGGGCTTCATACTCCGCGTCATTGTTGGTGGCTTTAAAATCGAAGTGAATGGAGCTTTGCAGCTTATGGCCTTCTGTACTGACTAAGATAATGCCAGCCCCGACCCCATTTCCATTGACAGCTCCATCGCCGTACAGGTTCCACCAAGGGGAATAATTCTCGGGTATGGCTATTGGAGACTGAGGTTCAGGTACACATTCCATCCTTTCAACTTCAAAAGTGGGTGGAAATTCAAATATGAAGTCAGCTAGCGCTTGCCCCTTGATGGAGGTTCTTGGCTTGTACTCTATGTCAAATTGGACTAGCTCGACTGCCCATTTCATGACCCTTCTAGAGGCTTCCGACTTGTGTAAGACTTGTCTGAGGGGGAAGGATGTTCGCACTTCAATCTTGTGAGCCTGGAAGTAAGGCCTTAGTTTTCGGGAAGCCAAGATTAGTGCGTAGGCTAACTTCTCCATGTTCGAGTATCGGGTTTCAGCATCGAGTAGTCTTTTGCTCACATAATATACCGGCTGCTGGGCTTGCTCTTCCTCCTTGATCAGGACAACGCTAATTGAGAACTCAGAAACCCCTAGAACTCAGAACAGTGGCGGGCTCCCAAGTTGCTCCTTCAGCTATAGGAAGGCAGCTTCGCATTCTGTCGTCCATTCAAATTTTTGCCCCTTTTTTATGGCTGCAAAGAATTCTCTACATTTGTCTGAGGACTTCGAGATAAACCGGTTTAGGGCGGCAACCCGGCCTGTAAGGCATTGCACCTCTTTTACATTCCTAGGCGACCTCATTTCAATTAAGGCCTTGATCTTCGCAGGGTTAGCTTTGATTCCCCTATGATTGAAAATGAAGCCCAAGAACTTGCCAGATTCAACCCCGAATACGCACTTTTGTGGATTCAACTTCATCCTGTTATCCCTTAGTATGTCGAACATCTCTGATAAGTGTGTCACATGATCATAAGCTTCCTTTGATTTGACTAGCATGTCGTCCACATACACTTCCATTGTTTTCCTAGTCTGGTCCATAAACATCTTGTTGACCATCTTTTGATATGTAGCCCCAGCATTTAGCAAACCGAACGGCATGCCGATATAGCAGTAAAGTCCCCTGTCAGTGATGAAGGAGGTGTGTTCCTGATCTGGCTCGAACATGGGGATTTGGTTGTAGCCTGAGTAGGCGTCCATGAAACTTAACAGTGCATGCCCCGCAGTGGAATCCACCAATTGGTCAATTCGAGGAAGCGGGAAGCTGTCCTTAGGGCAAGCCTTGTTCAGAACAGTAAAGTCTATGCATGTTCTCCACTTTCCGTTGGGTTTCTTCACCAATACCGGGTTTGCTAGCCATGTAGGTTAGAAGGCTTCTTTCACTAGACCTGCCTTCAATAGTCGGTCTACCTCTTCTTGAAGAGCGGTAGCCCTTTCCCCGCTAATTGGCCTTCTCTTCTGTCTGACCCCCTTTTTGTCTGGGTCAATATTGAGGTGGTGGCACATGACTTCTGGGTGAATCTCGATCATATCCGAATGGTTCCAAGCAAAGACGTCCAGATTATTCTTTAAGAATACGGCCAGGGTTTCCCTTAGGTCCAGCCTCAATTGCTCCCAATTTTTAGTTCTTTAGAGGGGTCGGACTCATCCACTAAGATGGAAAGAGTATCCCCGGCTACTCCAGTCTTCACCTGGGTTTCCGGCATCCTTGGGTCGAGGTCGATCTCAACGGTAACCTCTTTGTTGCCACCCTCTTGGGGTTGCGTACCCAGGATTTCATGAACGGGAAGCCGTGTCCGGTTTCCAAGTTGATAGGTTACGATCCGCATGTCTCTTAAGATGGGTCCGCCCAGGATCCCGTTATAGGAGATGTCCTCATTTACTATCATGAACTCTACAACCTGAGTGGCAGCCAGTGGTTCCACTCTAAGGGTGATTGAGAGTCTTACCCTTCCAACAATTTGGACATCATTTCCTGTGAAACCATATAATTCGTTATAGCAGGCCATCATGTCTTTGTTTGCATTTTTCATTCTTTGGTATGCACTATAGGCCAGGATATTGACAGAGCTTCCGTTGTCGACGAGAAGCCTGTATACATTGACATTTCCAATCACGGCTGTTACGACCAGGGCATCGCTATGAGGATGGTGTACTGTGCGTGCATCCCCCTCGGTAAAGGTAAAGTCCATGGTCTCCCCTTTGAACATCTTGGGAGGCCTTTCAGACAGGTGGAACACATTGGTTAAGGGTGGCCCTCGGGTTTCCCGTACATATCTCCTCATAGCACTGTGTCCCTGGCCTCCCACGAAGGGTCCTCCGATGATTGTTCGTACACTGCCAGCCCGAGTATTGCGGTTGGCTCCCTAGTCATTTGCCCTTTCGGCCTTCTTCTGCTTGTATTTCTTATCCTCTTGGGCTACAAATTTCGTCAGGTACTCTGTTCTGATAAGGTCCTCTATGTGGTCTTTACGATGAACACATTCTGCCGTGTCATGCCCATTCAAGTCGTGGAAAGCACAATATTTCCCCTGTTCTTTCTTTCCAGGGGGTCCATTTCGAAAGGGCTTCCGGAAGAGTCTCGCCTTGTCACCAACCTCGAAAATGTGATCTATGGAAGCTGTCAAAGGCGTGTATTTATGGCACCTTGCTTCTCTTGTCTTCCTCACCGTTAGCCTTGACTTGTTGAAGCCCTGTGTGCTGGTTGTATTCACAGTAATGGGTGAAGTCTGGCTATCTCGGCTTGAAGGCTTCTCACCAGTAGGCCTTACGTAGGGATTCCTCTTATAGGTGTTCCTCCTTTCTAGGCTGTAAGAGCTATCCCTCTTATTCTTCCAGCTGCTATGGCTTTCAGACTTCGACTCCTTCTTAAGCTTGGCTAGAGATTCCTCGATCACCTTATGGGGCTCCGCCCTAGCAAAGAAGTCAGCCAGGGTTTCGGGCTCCCGTCCTTGCAACTCTTTCCAGAAGTCTGTTCCAGGTCTTACCCCTGCTATCAAGAAATTCTTCAGGGTTTCCTTTGATGTTGGCCTGACACGGGGCACCTCTGAGTTGAAGCGTTTGAAGTATTCTCTTAACGTCTCGTGTTCCTTCTGCTTAATATTAGCTAGAGTGTTGGCAGGTGGGGCATAAGTGACGGAAGCCCTGAATTGTCCCACAAACAGCTCACTCATTTTCCTCCAAGAGCTGATAGAATTAGCACGAAGCCTCTTGAACCAGTGGTGAGCGTCATCCCTGAGGGTTGCAGCCAATAAGCGACATTTTGTGAGGTCTGGAATCTGGTAGACCTCCATCTCAATGTCAAACCGACTAAGATATTCTACAGGATTCGTGGTTCCGTTAAATCGCAGGTCGCCAACCCCCCTTAGATGCGCGGTAGGGGTGACTCCCTAACCCTCTTAGTAAAGGGTGACTTGACGGTAAGCTCGGCTTTCGACTTCTTATCGGCCTTCACCTTCTTTAGGGCTTCCAGCAGCTCTTCCATCTTGCACTTATCATCCCCATCATCAAGTGCAACCTCATAGTCATCATCCAGGGGTTGATCTTTTTTCTTGCTTACTTCCTCATCATTGTGCGACCCTGAGCTTTCCTCATCATCATGAATGGAGATAACTTTCGACAGCCTTTGGCTTTTGTCCTTTGACCGAGATTCAGACACGGGCTTCTCCTGTCTTTGGCTGGGAGGAGCCCTGCGTTGCGAGCCTTCAGGTTCATCCCCATTAGGGGCCTTGTTGCCAAGCCTGTGCCGTAAGTCCTGCTCGGTCAGTTTCCTCCCAAGGCGGTCGAACACACTAGCAGCCTGCGAGTGGTCTCCATCATCCATTTCGGGGTCAGCTCGGTCCTCAGCGTTGCCACCTTCCATCCTACCGCCTTCTCCATCAAAATCTAGCTTGGTGGGAGTCACCTTGCTAGCCTTTTTCGACCTTGCTGATTTCCTTTTCAGAGAAGCAATCCTTCGACTCATTCTCTTTATTTTTGCCTTCATCTCCTCGCGTGTTAATTGCCCGCTCGGAACATCGCTTTCACCTTGCGTAGCGTCTTGGGATTTTCAGTTTTTTCGGGAATTTTTGACATCTCTCCTCTCTAAGATCAGTAATCCCCTCCTTCTAGCGCCAAAAAGTGTTGTGAGAAGAATTGATACAACACCCCCGGAACCGTATAGCACAATTATAGAGATATCTATTACAACTACGAAAATCACGGCTAGCTCTTAGGGGCTACCGTTAACATAAACTAAAGAAAAACAAATGTATTTAAGGGCTGAGCTTGCAAAGAACCAAACAATGAGGCCGGAATTATGGAATTCCGTCCTGCAATTGCCCGGAAATGTACGTCACAAAGGTTACACGTGCCTCTCTTTAGACTGTAGAACTCGTGAGTTAGAATCCAAATCCGATCCCTTTGCAAGGTGCCTATGTAAGTCTAAATGTAAAGACAACCCTATCTGTTACATAGGGATGGTAACTCAACAATAGAACAGGACAAGTAAATAACACTACGCCTGCACCGGAATCGGAAGATACGAAGACAAAGGTTGAAGAAGCCATCTACAGTCTTGAAGGAATAAGTTCACTGGAAGAAGTTCATTAATATGTTCATGCCTCAGTGAAGAATAAAGATTGAAGTATTCAAGATTGTGGAAGTAATGAAGATGTTGTCCGAGTACTCGAAAGATTTCAGTGCAACCCCTGAAGCAAGATATTTTTATATCTTGGTTGGCTAATTTACAATCAACAAACTGAAGCATAAACTAACCCGGAATCGACTGATCAATGTTTGCTGACAAAGACGGTACAATGTGTGACTTCAGTGTTAGTCGCTTGTGAACCAGACCAGTGCACTAAGCGTCAGCACGTACGGAGCTTTGCAAAGTATTTATCAATCGAAGAAATTGATCAAGTTATCAAGTCATTTGTTCCAAAGCCAAGCCAAGCCAAATGCTCTGCCTCTGCAAGCTGTGCCAAAGCTTACTACTCAAATGCCATATGTCAAGCTTCCACAGAAAGCCATATCAGGAAGTGACATTTTTATATGTGTGCACTTATATAGTTATATATGTATAAATATATTTATATATATGTATATATGTATATTTAATTAAATATAGTATACATACTATATATGTATATATGTTTTTAAACATATGTATATGTATATTTATATGTATATATATTTAAATAAATATATATGTATATAATATATGTATTTATATTTTACATAAGCAATTATATAATTAAGTGTATATATATATTATATTATGTGCATAAATATATGTATATTTAAAGAGAGTTATATACATCTTTATATATATATTTATATTTATATTTACACATAGTTATATGTATATTATATATATTTAAATATATGAGAATATATTTAAATATATGTGTATATATGTTACTATATGTTTATATAAATATTATATATATGTATATATTTATATATACTTTTCTTTATATATATTTATGTTTATATTTATATTTATAAATAACTATATATATCTCTATATATATTTATATATAGATTTACATTTGTATTTACATATAATTATATATTATATATATTTAAATATATGAGAATATATTTAAATATATGTAAATATATTATTATATGTTCATATAAATAAAATATATTTGTGTTTATATATATATATATATATATATATATATATATTTATTTATTTATTAATATAATAACAACATAATATATTATATTATATATATTATGCATGCATGTGATGATGTCAGGTGTCTAGGGCAACCTAGGGTTTGCATGTGAGGGAGGAGAGATAACAGTGGAGCTCTCTACTGTATCAAGCGCAAGTTTACTACACTTAGAATATTTTCTAAGTGTCTTCACAGTGAAATCAAAGGCGCAACGTTTGACCTAGAAGAAGTCCGAGGAGAGATAACAGGGGGAAGTTACACTGTACAAGGTGCAAGAATGACTTAGAATATCTCTAAGTCACCAAGTATCTCTTGCACACTCTGTAGCGCAACTTTCATGTTAACCAGGAGAGAGAAGAGTGAGTACTGGAGGCTCCTCTCTAGCGCCAACTCATCCCAGGCGCAAGTTGGTTAAGTTTTAACCTAGAGTGATAACAGTGTGGCACAGGAAAAACTACATGAGCGCAACATTTGACAAGCGCGGCAAGGTTTGACTTCTCCTATATACAACAGTGGCGCAAGTTTGAACACTTAGAATAAATTCTAAGTGATCAAACACTGGACACGGTAAACTCTTCATTGGCGCAAGTTCAATATATATATATATATATTGTATTTGGCGCAACTTGGATCACCTGTCTTAACCAGGGTTAGTTAGTGAAAAGCCTATAAATACCCATGGATTTTGTTCTCATTTGTAACACTCTCCACCACCTTTATGGTGGAATGGCTTTGTGCCTTGCACACTACTACACACAAATAAATCTTAGCTTAGTTTTGTAATATATATATATATTTATTTAGAAGCTAGGGTTTGTGAGTGTACGTAGTAGTAGCCATTGTAGCCAACCTTCGGGTTTGGATTTATAGCACCCTTCGAGGTATTTATCAATATACAGATATACCTTGAAAAATATTGTGTGTTGGTTTAATATTTTCATATCCTCAGAAACCGACCCGATATATATCCGGAACACGAAACCCATTACAGAACTGCAATTTATTTATCCGCAAGATTCAAAAGAATTTTAAATTGTAGTGAGTATCGTATTCAACCCCCCCTTCTACGATACTTTGGACCTAACAGCCTACATACCCTATATTTATAGGGATCAAGCCCATGTAGTTCTTGATTTAGGACTCTGAAGAGATAAGCTCTTATCCCCTCTAGTTTAGGATAAAACAACTTCCTCTTGTGGTTATCTAGCGGCATCCCACTCCAAGTAGGTCACTTGAAGCCTTCATCTTCAATATATATCCGAATATTTGCACTAGATATGTATATATGTTGTAATTATCTCCAAATAAGCATGATTATCCTTTAAATGGTGGATAAATAACAGCTGATATACTCCCAATCCACCTCCAATTCGTCCTACTAGAAACAAGGAAGAAGAGTCCTGCTTGGAGTCTGTCTGCCGTTCTGCCCAAGCGGCGGAAGCCCTGCCAGCGGCATCCCCTAACTGCAGCCCTGTGGCTGCAAGCCAGGATGCACTTAGCGGTAACCCCTAGCGGAGGTAACCCCTAAAGCGCCTTCAGGTGCAACCCCATTCTGATGGCAGCCTTCATTACACTTCCCATGCAAGTCCATATACCTTCTTGTACACCTTCAATGATTCACCCATCCATGGTGAAGCCCATTATCCTTAACGAGATTATTCCAGTAAGCCCAAATAATATGATGGGCTATAAAATAAGCCCAGGGAGATTCTATGGCACAACAATATATATATATACACACACACGAATGGGTAGTTAGCATTGTGGTGACGAGGATACTATCAATTATAGGTGCGAGTAGGAGGCCAGGAAAGGAACCTCTGGAAGATCCAGTACAAGTGTTCAGTAAGCTTAGTCCAAGCAAGTGGAACTCTCAAACTTACCTTTATACTTGCTTGATTGATTATATACCCTGTGAACGCATTCTTACTGCTTATCTAGAACTGAATCACCTATTCATCACCCTATGATCAAACTTTTGTAGGAACAATCGGACCTTGGCCCTGCGTTTTATGATACTAATTAAAAGTTCGAACAGAATATTAACCTTAATCGCTACGGCGCAAGCGATTCAAATCCACGTCTTCTATTGTATTCCCTGATTCTCCTTGGACGAAGTGTGACCTTCGATCTCCCAATGCGTGCCTCTCCTTAAAGCTCCGAAAACCCAAAACCTAAGTTGTCTCCTTGAGAAAAACGTCTGCCTCTCTCAAACTCTAGGATGAATTCGTTTTGGTGTCTCTTTCAGCTTTAGGAGAACGAGAATATATATAGGCTACAGTAGCGATCATGGACTATTAGGTCGGGCCTCCAATGACATTCCGGGCCAGGCCCAATGTCATTAAATATTAATTCAATCCACTAAAGAATTAATATTTGCACTACCTTTCCTAATTCCGTAAATTAATTATTTAATTCGGCTCCCATATTAATTGCTTATAAATTCCCCATGTTTAAGATATCGCATGTCCATTACTTAAATTAATTTCCGACAATTAATTTAATCAATATCTTTTATCCTTGATCATCCACTCAACCTTATAATTAAGCAAGAACAAATCTGCCTGCAGGACTAAAGCATAATTATCTTTATGAGCTTTCAAGAAGACATCATCACCCGAATATATTTTTCGGACATGGTTTCTTTTTATAGTCAATATCCCACTCTGTATATAATGTCATTGCCCAATACATAAATTCGTAATTAAAAATTAATTACTTAACTTATGAGTCAAGGCATGTGCATTAAATACAAGTGTCAATCACTATATCTGGATTAAGAACTTAAGCATTAATAACATCATAGAATCTTAGTTTTTTATTGTCAGAATAAAAGAAACAATTATTTTACTATTTTGATCCCGTTCAATATACACAAAGTATATAAGTATTATTCAATAGTCAAGATAAACTATTTCAAAATAATACTTCAGTCGTTCCAATGGTTTGTCTAACACCATTTAGACTGTGAACCTTTATTATATTATATAAGGAGTCTGACAATCTAATCTTCTGCTATCCTATTTGATACTAGATTGTCTACAATATATAATATACAGACAATGTGAAAACATGCATTCAAGATTCTCAAATAATTGTTATATACTTCAAACGAATATTTCAGTATAACCCTAACAATCTCCCACTTATACTCAAGATATTCTTTGAGTATATTGGTGTTTATTACAAGCAATCCACTACCAACTATAACTATGTGACAAAGTATCTGACTCCAATCACTTCCACGTGCTCCTGAAAAGCCTTAGCTGGTAAGCTCTTCGTGAAAGGATCTGCCCAGTTATCCTTCGATGCTATATCAGCCACAATGATATCTCCTCGCTTAACGAATTGTCGTATGAGGTGATACTTACGCACTATGTGTTTCGCTGCCTTATGGGCCCGTGGTTCCTTGGTATTTGCCACGGCACCAGTGTTATCACAATAAATCGTGATTTGCTCTGGCAGATTAGGAACCACATCCAAATCCAGCAGGAAGTTTCGGAACCATATAGCCTCTTTGGCTGCCTCAGAGGCTACCACATATTCGGCTTCCATGGTTGAGTCTGCGATGCATTTCTACTTCATACTTCTCCATATTATGGCTCCACCTCCCAAAGTAAAAACACATCCCGAGGTGGACTTTCTCTTATCCTTATCTGTCTGGAAATCCGAATCGGTATATCCCAGAGGCAATAAATCAGAGGACTTGTAAACTAGCATATACTCCTTAGTCCTTCGCAGGTACTTCAGTATTGCTTTTACGACACTCCAATGTTCTTGTCCTGGGTTTGACTGGTATCCACTAACCATGCCCACGGCAAAGCAGATATCAGACCTCGTACATAACATTGCATACATTAGGCTTCCACATGCCGAACCATAACGAACTGCCTTCATGTTCTCTATCTCCTTAGGTGTCGAAGGACACTGACTCTTTGATAGAGTAACTCCATGTCTGAAGGGTAAATTACCCTTCTTGGAGTCCTGCATGTTAAAACGAGCTAATACGTCATCTATGTAGGGCTCCTGAGATAAAGCCAACATCCTTTTCTTACGATCCCTTATAAGTTTGATCCTAAGGATGTATGCTGCTTCACCTAAGTCCTTCATTTCAAATTGTTTGAACAACCATGCCTTTATTGAAGACAACATCTCAACATTGTTTGCAATGAGTAAAATGTCATCAACAAAAATCACTGGAAAAACCACTGCATTTCCCTCACATCTCTTATACACGCATGCTTCTCTTCGACATTGATCAAATCCATACGACTGGACTGCCTGATCAAAGCGAATGTTCCAATACCTAGAAGCTTGTTTAAGTCCATAAATAGACCTCTTTAGCTTACATGCAAGATGCTCTTGGCCTTCTTTAATGAATCCCTCTGGTTGCTGCATATAGATGGTTTCCTCAAGATTTCCATTAAGGAAAGCTGTCTTGACATCCATTTGCCAAATCTCATAATCGAGATGAGCTGCTATAGATAAAAGAATACGGATTGACTTAAGCATGACTACTGGCGAAAAGGTTTCCTCATAATCGATACCTTCTTTCTGAGTATACCCTTTCGCAACAAGTCTTGCTTTCCAGGCTTTCACCTTTTTGTCTGATCCCCTCTTTTTCTTGTAGTTCCACTTACATCCAATAGGTTGTATACCTTTGGGTGGTTCCTTGTGCTCCCAAACCAGATTAGAATACATTGATTCCATCTCAGAATCCATTGCCTTTTGCCAAAGACTTGCATCTTTGTCTTGTATTGCCTCTTTGTATGTCCGGGGATCATCATCATGTTCACCAGAGACCAAGTCTGAAGACTCTCCCAAAACCATGAATCTGTCAGGCTGTCGAACAACCCTCCCACTACGACGAGGAACTTGTGCGGTATTAGTGACAGGTTGTCTGCTGTGGTTGTTCTACTTGTACTACAGGTTCATTATTCATCCCTCCCACTAGTTCCTCTAAAACGATACTACTGATGGGTTTGTGATTCATTATATAGTCTTCCTCTAAAAATCTTACATTGGTGCTAACAGTGACATCCTGATTCTTAGGACTATAAAATAAATAACCTTTTGTTCCCATGGGGTAGCCTACAAATAGCTTTACTTCTGTATGAGATTCTAGCTTAGTCGCGTTCTTGTTCAGCACATGTGCTGGACAAACCAAAGCAAGTTTAGAAACCAAAATCAAATTCTTTCTAAAAGAAGGTACATAAAGACAATTGTTCAAAACCAAAATCCTATCAGAACCAAAAGATAAATAAATAACTCCTACTGCAACTACTGCTACTTTCGTAGCATCTCCCATGAACACGTATATCTCGCCATCTCTAAGCATTCTAGATTGCTAGAACCCCTGCATTGAGTTACAACCATGATCAGTGGCTCCAGTATCTACACACCAAGTGCTCGTAGATATAGCCGCTATAAATGTTTCTGTAATTAGAGAAAGAGACATACAAGTATTGTTTGTGTTAGGTCCTATAAACTCACTATATAAGTTGATATAGTGAACACAATTAATAACACAGTATGACAATATAAGAGATTGAAAGCAGTAAACTCTTATTCACAAAGCTTGATCGGTTACAAAAACTCTCTCAGTGA
Source organism: Daucus carota subsp. sativus (assembly GCF_001625215.2). NCBI lineage: Eukaryota > Viridiplantae > Streptophyta > Magnoliopsida > Apiales > Apiaceae > Daucus > Daucus carota. The sequence continues at coordinate 106,606 of NC_030384.2, read as the reverse complement.
TTTATATATTATCACTAAGAGCTGCTAGGGTTCTGTAAAATATACTCGATAACTTAACTCATCTAGAGTAACCCTAATCTGTGTTTATATAGACACAGTTACAAAATCAATCTCTGATTTGATATCCTATAAATCAGCTATGTATTCTATCAATCAAAGATTGCTACTGTTTTCTGTTTAGTTTCCATAGTCTGCAAATCACTCCTCCGCTTCTATCCTTCCTTGAAGTATATCCGCTTCTGAGCTCTTTCCACGTGTAAACTCTGACGAGTCTTGACTATGTAAACTCTGATCAGACTTTAGCAAACTCTGATCAGCTTCCAGCTTAAACTCTGATCACTCCTGTTCTAAAACAAACTTTAAGAACATTAGTAATCATCAATCATATCTAACAATCTCCCCCAACTTGTGCATAAATATGTTATGTGCAAGTTAACAGATAATTGATGATGTCAAAACAAATAAGTCAAATGCAACAGAGTTTAGCTATATAACAGAAAACTTTTAAAACTTACAGATACTTTTACTCCTTAGCTTCATAGACACCATTGGCTGTCTTTAAGTATTCTCTGAGGAGTTCTCTTTCAGCTTCTGCAAGTGCTATGATCATCTGTCTCTTGATCTCTCTTAGTTCTGGATCTGAAACTCCAGTTTGATAAATTGCAGCTCTAAGATCATAGATATTGTTTCTTCTCATGTCCTTGTCCAGCCTGATGTAATAACCTTCGTCAGACTCTTCATTGAAACTAAGAGTACTGATTCTAGCTATTGTTTCTATTTTTGCTGAATTCTTCTTCATCACAACTAGCTGTCCTTGGTAATTTAAGTACTTTGGAACAAAAGGTCCAGAATTCTTGTTTCCAGTTATACCAATTTTTCTTTTGATTTGATCCTTGATCAGATTTGAGATGTGCTGACATGATTTGTTCTTCACTTGAAATATGTACTGAACATATCTCAATTCCTCCCAGTGTTTAGCATAGAGATCAGCTTCAATAACTCTAAACACTGTTCCATTAGACATAAAGTAGATAAGAATGTTATCACCTCTGTCATTCTTTACCAGTTGGACTGAATCAAGTTTGTCCATTCTTTCTTGCAATGCTCCAGTCTTGGGTGCACAGAGAGATGAGGGGTCTGTTGACATTGATCCTATACTCTGATCAAATTTTTCATATTTAGATCCTAATCCTCCTTTATCTCTTCCTGCTTTTCGATGAGAGATTGGTTGAATTGAGCCTTTGTCGAAATTTATCTCAGTCATCAGACTTGGCTTTGCAAATCCTGGCAATGGGGTTGTTGTTGGTTTAAACACAGCTTGAGCCTTGTCAGAGGTTGTGTCTTTCTTTGCTTCCTCATTAACTTGAGCTGTGTCAGAGGTTAATTTTTCTTCTTGTGATTCTGCAATATGAGCTTTGTCAGAGATTGCAGCTTCTGATTTCTTTCCTTTTACAACTTGATCTTTGTCAGAGGTTGTAGGCTTCTTCTGAATTCAGCCTTTCTCAAGGTTATCATCTACTATGCTTTTGCCTTTGCTTGTATATTCATCTTCAGAGTATACCCTTTTGATTGGTAAACTCTGATCAGCAATAGTAGTTTCCTTGATCATTATTCCTTTTTCCTTTGGTCTGGCAGTTGATTTTGCAGGTTTCTGGATTTTGCCTGAGGTTATAGCTTGCTCATATTCTTTCTTTAGCTCTGCTTCCTCTGCAGCAATCAACTCCAAATCCAAATTAGCTTCTGGATTTTCTTGTTCAAATATCAGTCTAGCATATTCTTCATCAGTCATTGCACTAGTACAAAAAGTGCCTATAGCGTCGGTCAAAACATACTTTTAGCGTCGGTCAAGTGGCGTAGTATATGCAGGCGACACTAAAGGTATATACTTTAAGTGTCGGTTAAACAACGTCACTAAAAGTTGAGTTAAGGCGTCGGGCAATTAAAGAACCGACACCTAAAGTTGTTCAACAGCGTCGGTCAATTAAAGAACCGACACCTAAAGTCGTTCATCAGCGACGGTCAATTAAAGGACCGACGCTTAAAGTCAGTCATAAGTGTCGTCTTTTGAAAATGACCGACGCCTAAAGTTAGGTTATAGGTGTCGCCTCTACAAACAACCGACACCTAAAGTCAATTTTTTTTGAAAAAAAATATATTAAAATATCACCTGTTGTGCTGTAATTGTCCAGTGCAGGAACATATCACATACAATAAATAAAATAAAAATACTGTAATTAAATTAATTTTTCTTAAGATTGTAATAACAATTTCTGCAACAAGTTTCTACAACATCGAAACATCATAGGAAAAAAAATCATAATACAAAATTGATGGAAACTGTTAACTGTAGTTTTCGGAATGTTTGTTAAAATACGAGCAGCTTTTTTAACCGCAGAAGCATGAGTCAATGGACAGCGAAATTAATAACCTCTGAATCAATAATTTCTTTCAGCCTGTTAAAGTCTTCCAGTGCAATATCCCAATTCTGCATCAATATCTCAGCTGCCAGTTTTCCCTATAATGATATTAGACTCCTTTCACTATTGGTACACAAAGCTCTTTACTGGTACAGACAATCTGTACTGTCCAAATATTAAAATAAACTTTATCAAAACCAATATTGACATTTAACACCAAAAATGTGATCATTTAAGATAACACTAGCACAGTAAGTCAGTAACCTATTATTAAATTAAAAAATTAGGACGATAATTGCAAAACAAGAACATTTAATATAATGAACTGATAACCACTTATATATAGGGAACTGATAACCGCATGCAGCATTAAAGTAGTACAATGTAAACTACTCCCTCCGTCCCTATTTATCTGTCCACTTTGGAAGTAAAAATTTGTCCCTATTTATCTGTCCATTTATACTTTCAAAACTAATTTAATGATAGTTTTTCAAATATATCTCCATAATTTCAATTTTCAAGGCTTGACTTATTTAAAACTTGGTTGAATTCATGTTTTCAAGATATAAAGTAGGGGTATTCCACCATTTTCAAAATATTAATTAGAGGTATTTAATGAAAAAGTTTATACAATCAATTATTCCTTGGTATGTGTTTTTTTTTCCAAAATGGACAGATAAAAATGGACGGAGGGAGTAATATTTTCCTAACTACAAATAACAGGTACTTAACAATAATCGTTAATAACTAAAATTTATAATTCCAAATCTATGTTCTTGAAGCTATAAAAAAAGTTAGGTAACTAGCTAAAGCTAGTGCTTTAAATGTGAGGCAAATTCCTTTCCTATTTTACTTACCTTTTCTAGATACAAGCAAAAACACATAACTATAAATAATAAAACTTCACCTTTACTGTCACATGGTGCTCTTTATGTAATCTTTAGTGCTTGTCTATACAGCTTCAACACTCGAGCACGAGTACTTATTTTGGGTATTTTAGTCCAAGCATGAAGAGTAAATGAATCTGGCTGCTAGAAAAGAGAAAGAAACTTGATATAAAATGTAGACAAATTCAAACATAATAACATGATTAAACATAAAATCTACTGACCTGCAAGTAAGCTCAGGAATGGTAGAAGCAGATGTTGCCAGAACATTGAATTGAGAGACATTTTACTCTACTTACAGCTAGCAATCTAGTGTGTATTCGAAGAAAAAAGATCTTCAACTTTTGGTATTCAGAGCTAGCAGTCCTGTTTATATAGAAGCATTCATTAAGAAAAGAAAATAGGACCAAATGAAAAACACGAGAAAGGAATGAAACACAGAGAATTTCACGTGCTTCCATTTTGGCCACCATGCCATTTGAAATACCTCGTTAATCTGATTTTGCTTCTTTAAATGATCACAAACTAAGAAACTTATGCTGTACAGACTCAAGATTTGCATGTCTTATGCTTACAGTAATCTAATAATTACTAAAGAATGGCTAATAAAGCCTTGATACTGAAGTAGAAACTTAAAATCACAATTATTTAGTAAAGGAAGTCATTGCAACTAACCAGAACCCGTTTAATAATTTGTGAAACTCATGTTCACAAAACTAAGAAACTGCACTGATATAAGACCAGCTACTAAACTGAAATTTTGCTCTTCCTCCTGTAATCCTTGTTAATTTTTGTTAGGTCCTATAAACTCACTATATAATATGATATAGTGATCACAATCTGTAACACAGTAAGACAATATTAGAGATTGAAAGCAGTAAACTCTTATATTCACAAAGCTTTAATGGTTACAAATACTCTCTCAGTGATTTATATTGTATCACTAAGAGCTGCTAGGGTTCTTAACAATGTACTCGATAACTCTTCTCCTATAGAGTAACCCTAATCTGTGTTTATATAGACACAGTTACAAAATCAATCTTTGATTTGATATCCTATAAATCAGCTATAAATTCTATCAATCAAAGATTGCTCCAGTTTTCTGTTTAGTTTCCATAGTCAGCAAATCACTCCTCCGCTTCTATCCTTCCTTGAAGTATATCTGCTTCTGAGCTCTTTCCACGTGTAAACTCTGACGAGTCTTGACTATGTAAACTCTGATCAGACTTTATCAAACTCTGTCAGACTTTACTAAACTCTGATCAGCTTCCAGATTAAACTCTGATGATTCCTGTTCTAAACAAACTTTAAGAACATTAGCAATCATCAATTATATCTAACAATCTCCCCCAACTTGTGCATAAATATATTATGTGCAAGTTAACAGATAATTGATGATGTCAAAACAGTTAAGTCAAATGCAACAGAGTTTAACTATATAACAGAAAACTTTTAAGACTTACAGAAACTTTACTCCCTAACTTCATAGACACCATGAGCAGTCTTTAAGTATCCTCTGAGGAGTTCTTTTTCTGCTTCTTCAAGAGCTGCTACCATCTGTCTCTTTACATCTCTTAGTTCTGGATTTGAAACTCCAGTTTGATAAATTGCAGCTCTGAGATCATAGATCTTGTTCTTCTTCATTAAGCCCTTATTCAGCATAATGTGGCCTTTGTCAGATTCTTCATTGAAACTCAGAGCACTGACTCCAGCTAATGTCTCTATTTTGGCTGAATTTTTCTTCATCTCAACCAGCTGTCCTTGACTGTTGAAGTATTTTGGAATAAAAGGTCCAGCATTTTTGTTTCCTGTAATACCCATCTTTCTTTTGATTTGATCTTTAAGCAGGTTGGAGATGTGTTGACATGACTTGTTTTTCACTTGAAATATGTGTGATACATATCTCAATTCCTCCCAGTGTTTAGCATAGAGATCTGCTTCAAGTACTCTAAACACTGTTCCATCAGACATGAAGTAGATAAGAATATTATCTCCTCTGTCGTTCTTCACCAACTGAACTGAATCTAATTTGTCCATTCTTTCTTGTAAAGCTCCAGTCTTGGGAGCACATAGAGATGAGGGGTCATCTGGTCTTGATCCTATACTCTGATCAAATTTTTCATATTTGGATCCCAGCCCTCCTTTATCTCTTCCTGCTTTACGATGAGAGATTGGTTGAATTGGTCCCTTTTCAAAGCTTATCTCAGTCATCAGACTAGGCTTTGCAAATCCAGCTAATGGAGTAGTTGTTGGTTTGAACACAGCTTGAGCTTTGTCAGAGGTTGTGTCTTTCTTTGCATCCTTATTAACTTGAGCTATGTCAGAGGTTAATCTTCCTTTTTGAGGTTCTGCAACATGAGCTTTGTCGGAGATTGCAGCTTCTGTCTTCTTTTCCTTTACAACTTGATCCTTGTCAGAGGTTGTAGACTTCTTCTTATCCCAGCCTTTCTCCAGATGTTCATCTACTTTGCTTTTGCCCTTGGAAGTATATTCATCTTCAGAGTATACCTTTTTGACTGGTAAACTCTGATCAGCAACAGTAGGTTCCTTAATCAATATCCCTTTTTCTTTTGGTTTGGCTGTTGATTTTGCAGGTTTCTGGATTTTTCCTGACTTTATTGCTTCAGCATGTTCTTTCTTTAGTTCTTCTTCTTCTGCAGCAATCAACTCCAAATCCAAATTGGCTTCTGGATTTTCTTGTTCAAAAATCAATCTAGCAAGCTCTTCATCAGTCATGGGTTTGTCTGATCCAGTCACTGGTCTTTGCTTAGATCCAAATGTGAAATTATGTGTTGGAGCAGACTTTGTGCTTTGCTTAGATTGTTTCTGACTGTCAGAGTTTGAAACTCTTCCACCAGTCCCTGATTGAAATCTCTTGTGCTTTGTGAAATCATCAACATCATCATCATCATCCTTCTTCTTTCTCTTCAGAGTTTGAGTAGTAGTCTTGCATTTGACTTGAGCTACTCTCTCCCCCTTTTTGACATCATCCTCATCAGGAATCAGTATTGATGTGATCAGAGAAAGTGAAGATTGGATGGCTTCAAGCTGCTTGGACATCTTCTCTTGAGTTGATTCAATCATTGTCATCCTTTTGTCCAGAGATTCATTGGCAGTCACCAGCTTCTGTACATTTTCTTTCAGAGGTAAGATGGTCCTTTTCTTTTCCATGTCATTTGTCGCCTTGATATTTGCCACCTCTGTTCTTAGACCATCTATTGATTTTGATGTCTGGGCATGAGCAGGATGAAATGTCTTCAGATAGAGAATTGTGCCTTTGAGGCTTGACATAACATCAGAGTTTGAAATTTTATTCTCTACCATAGATAGAAAATCTTCAGCTTTTGCTGGCTCCAGAGAATGTTGGTGGCTCAACCAGAGTGTATCCCAGACTTCATTTGGTGGATCAACCTGAAGATCCCTGGGAAGTGGCTCAGAGTCTGTGTTCAGATTTTGTAGCCTGGCATTGTACTGGCTAGTAGACTCCCATTTTTGTTGTAGATGTGACTGAGGACCTTCATTATCATTGTCATCATTGTCATCATCTGAGCTTTCATCATCCTCATCATTATCAGATGCAGGATCAGCAACTTTCTCAACAGTATCTTGAGCAGATTTTTCTTGAGCTTCAGACTGTGATTTGCTAGGCTCTTCACCAGTCTGAGCAAGAGACTGTAGAGCTTCCATAGCTACTTTGTCAGATTCATCAACTACATCAGACCTGTAGTTTTCTGGAGCTGTATCATGAACAATGGCATCCTCTGGAATTTTCATTGGAGAATGAGGAATATGAGTGGAGGGGCCATGATCAGATAATGGAGTTTGAGGATCAGACATTTTTGCTCCAGCTTCAGTTGTAACTGGCTCATCACACTTTATTTCTTCATCTACTTCAGAGGATGTAGTAGATGTTGTAGCACCATCAGAGATTGGAACAGCCTGAAGAGGAAGTACCATCAGAGCTTGAGAAGGTTCTGGTAGAGTGGTGGATGGTGCTTGCTCTTCCTCAAGAGTGAAATCTGTTATCTCTGTGATGGGTACCTTTGCCCTTGCAGGCTTGTGAGCCCTTCTTTTGAACCTGGCTGGCTTTGTTTGAGGACTGGTTTGAACAAGTTCAGAGGTTGTTGCAGGAGTAGGTTCCAAATCATCATATTCATATGCTGCAACAAGTCTCCTTCTTTTCTGCTTTGGAGGAGAAGCAGCTTCAGTGTGGACAGGAGTCTCTGAGTTTACTTGAGGCTCAGAGTTTAAATGAGCCTCAGAGTTTAAATGAGCCTCAGAGTTTACTGGCTCATCAGTGTTTGTCTGCTCATCAGTGTTTGTCGGCACATCAGAGTTTGGTTTCAGAACATGTGTAGCAACAGAGGTTCTTGTTCTTTTGGCAGTAGAGGGGGCTGCATCAGACTTTGCAGCCCTTTTGGACTTGGATGCAGGTGTCCTGGCTGCTTGAGAAGAGACTGGAGATTGTTGATTTGCTGGAAGCATGTTCAGTCTATCTCTAATTTGAGCTGGAACTTGTAACGGCCTGAGAACTGGCCTCTTTTCATCTTTAGAGATGAGATCTTTGAAAGCCCTTTTATGCAACTTAAAAGGTCTGATCTCATCATCAAATGCTACCTCTCCAACAGATGCATTGAACAATAATTGGCAAAAGCGAGAGAAATAGACAACTTTACGATTTTCATGCATTCTTTCACCAATATTTCTAATGACTAATCTACCATAATCGAAATTAGTAGAATAGATCAGAGAATACCCAATTTGTAGCATGTCCATGGGTATTGCATCCCAGTTGGTAGATTTCTTCTGGAAGGCTCTGGTTATGCAATCGAAGAAGAAACTCCACTCCTTCCTGAGTCCAAGACGCTTCAATTGTCCCAATTTGTCCAGAGAATCATAGTAGCCTAAGTCAGTCATCATGACTCTTAGATTTGCATCGCCATTTGTGATGTAATTTGAATGTTCAGGTAGGTTAAGAGCTTGACGGACTGTGGCTGGAGTGACAGCATACTCCTCCCCTTCATAAGAGAATACAATGGATGGAGATCCATTTGTACCACCATTATCATAATGACCCGTCCTCCAAAAATTTATAATCTGACTTCCAGAGAGTCTGGCAGGAGCTGTAAGGGCTGTGGCTAGAGCACTCTGTGCCAAAAAGCGCTGGAAAGGATGATAATCTCTTGGGGCGCCAGTAGTGTCAAGAATGGCTGCGTAGTTGTTGGGGACAAAGTCCACACCTGCATGGGTAAATGTAGTAGTTGCCATTATATCAGAGATTGTGAGTATAGAAATGTGTTTGAGAAATTGCGTAGGAGAAAATGTGAATTTCGGAGAGAAGAGAGTAAGAGTTTGTGAAGAGAGTGTGTGTAAGGATTGAGTGTATAAGTGAATAATGAGCAATAAGATCTGATGTGATAAACTCTTCAGATTTTGTGTAGCTGTACACGCATGGCTCTTTTGTTCTCTTGGACACCTGTCAGATTTTAACTGGTGGATGAGAGTTAGTGGCATGGAGAAAAGAAAGTAATCATTATGAGCGCAGTAAAACAGTGCAGTTATAAATGCTGATTACACGTTCTCCTATTAAAATGTTTTTCAAGTAAACCCACTAACAATACACCCGTTTGAAATACTCCTTTCATATTCTCTGAATATTTGAACTCCTGAAATGTATAAGAGTTTAGAAAATCAAGATCAAATTCCTCAAATTTTAAACTCTGAGATTTACATTAAATAGAATAAATTCTAAATACCTCAGAATAAAGACATGATTTTTAGAAAATTCATCAAAAAAATCAGAGTTTGTTATAAAATCCATAGCTCAATAATGTGCTTGTGAAATAATGTGTGTGATTGAACATATGAGATCAGAGACTTAAGAGTTTCACAATTTCGTAATTATAAGGTAGACAAGAATAATTTATTTAAACTCTCAAGACATAGACAATAGGCATACTCTGATGGAGAAATATATAAAGTAAACTAACCCCTTTTTTTTTTTTTTTTTTTCTTTCAAGGACGCTTTTCAGTGTAAATGAATCACGACCTTTAAACATTATTTTGCAACAGTATTTCTCCAGTAATCAGAGATTGTGACTGGTCACCATAGATTATAAAAATCTTGGCAATTACTTAATACCAGTAAGTGTTTGGGTCTTTCCAGTCACTGTCATATAGACATCTAAGATCTCAAAGGAGTACTATGCTTATTTGCAGGGGTATTTATATAACATCAGAGTTTATAATCACTGTCTAATTTTCTGAGAGAAAATGCAAATTAGTCAGTCTCACTTATAATTAAGATATGTGAAGTAATAGAGTCTCAATGATATCAACATGCATATTGTGTAAAGTAGTAGCACAAAATTGAGATCAAGATTAAGGAACTGAACTGAGATTCATGATTACTAATTCATATCATGCTTCATAGTATCTTCACAGGTTTGTTTTCTCAGAGAAATAGAAATGAGATTATTAATCAAGATTCAGAGTTTACAAACATCAGAGAATATCGTCAGAGAATGACGATCAGAGAATATCATTATAGCACACAGAGTATATCATCAGAGAATGTCATCAGATTTTAACAATCAGAGTATGTCAAGGCAAATTTGTGAGCAATACATATGGTAATTTGACAATTGAAATTTGAAAGATCTGACCAGTATGTTTACTCAGTTCCTGATATCATTCCTAGCTCATTCACCAGCCTAGTAAAGGTTGCTTCACTGAGTGGTTTGGTGAATATGTCTGCTAGCTGCTGTTTAGTAGGAACAAAGTGAAGTTCAATGGTTCCTTCCTCCACATGCTCCCTTATAAAATGGTATCTTATGCTGATGTGCTTTGTCAGAGAATGTCGAACTGGGTTTCCTGTCATAGCAATAGCACTTTGGTTATCACAATAAATAGGAATTTTAGAAAAGGATAACCCATAGTCCAACAGTTGATTCTTCATCCAAAGAATTTGAGCACAGCAGCTGCCTGCAGCTATATACTCTGATTCTGCTGTTGATGTTGAGATTGACTTTTGTTTCTTGCTGTACCAAGAGACAAGTCTTCCACCCAGAAATTGACAACTCCCACTTGTGCTTTTCCTGTCAATTTTGCAACCTGCAAAATCTGCATCAGAGTATCCAATTAGACTAAAATCTGATTCTCTAGGATACCATAATCCCAATGATGTGGTACCCTTGAGATATCTGAATATCCTCTTTACTGCAATCAGATGAGGCTCTCTTGGATCTGCCAGAAATCTTGCACATAGACATGTGGCATACATAATGTCTGGTCTACTTGCAGTCAGATAAAGCAAAGATCCAATCATTCCTCTATAGTTTGTGATATCCACTGATGCACCAGTGTCTTTGTCTAGTTTTGTTGCTGTTGCCATAGGAGTAGTTGCAGCTGAACTGTCTTGCATACCGAATTTCTTCAAAAGATTTCTGGTATACTTGGCTTGATTTATAAAAATCCCATCTTCAGTCTGTTTAACTTGTAAACCTAGAAAATAGCTGAGTTCCCCCATCATGCTCATTTGGTACCTAGACTGCATGAGCTTGGCAAATCTTTGACAGAGTTTAGCATTAGTGGAGCCAAAAATAATGTCATCAACATAGATTTGAACTAAAAGCAGATCATTACCATGATTCAAATAAAACAGGGTTTTATCTATGGTACCTCTAGTAAATCCACTTTCAAAAAGAAATTGAGCCAGAGTTTCATACCATGCCCTTGGAGCCTGCTTTAGTCCATAAAGTGCTTTGTCCAACCTGTAGACATAGTCTGGATGTTTTGGATCCACAAATCCTGGAGGTTGTTCAACATATACCTCTTCATCCAGTTTTCCATTTAGAAAAGCACTCTTGACATCCATCTGAAATACTTTGAATTTCTTGTGAGCAGCATAGGCCAGAAAGATTCTGATTGCCTCCAATCTTGCAACTGGAGCAAATGTTTCATCATAATCAATACCTTCCTGTTGTGAATACCCTTTTGCCACAAGCCTTGCTTTATTCCTTGTAATGACACCCTCACTGTCAGTTTTGTTTCTGAACACCCATTTTGCACCAACTATGGATCTATCTTTAGGTCTTGGTACTAGGGTCCATACTTTGTTTCTCTCAAACTCATTTAGCTCTTCTTGCATTGCTTGTATCCAGTCAGCATCTTGAAGAGCTTCCTCCACCTTTTTAGGTTCTGTTTGTGACAGAAAACAATGATGTAAACACTCATTTGCTGTAGCTGTCCTTGTTTGCACACCTGCTTCTGGATTGCCAATTATTAAATCAGGTGTGTGAGATTTTGTCCACTTCCTAGCATGTGGAAGTTGACCATTTTCATCATTGGATCCTCCCCCTTGATCCATGCTCTCCTGATTCTGTTGATTATTCTCTGTAGCTCCCCCTAAGTTTGTGCTATCAGAGTTTGAATCAGTATTCTCTGATGAGTTTGAGTCAGCATTCTCTGATGAGTCTTGGGTAGAGTCTGGAACATTCTGATGCTCCCCCTCAGCAATTGCTTCATCATTATGAACTTGTAAAGTTTCACCAGAGTTTGCTGTATTTTGGTCACAGTCAGAGTTTGACTGTTCATCAGAGTTTGTTGAATCAGAGAATATTTCTTCATTTTCAAAATGCAGTTCTTCATGATCAACCATATCTGCTAAGCCCATAATTCTTTTGTCATCAAATGACACATGTATGGATTCCATGATCACCTTGGTTCTCAGATTATAGACTCTGAAGGCCTTTGTTATCAGAGGATAACCTACAAAAATACCTTCATCAGCTTTTAAATCAAACTTGGTAAGCTGTTCTGGATGAGTCTTCAATACAATGCATTTGCACCCAAATATATGAAAATACTTCAGATTTGGCTTCTTTTTCTTCACCATCTCATATGGGGTCTTGCCATGCTTATTAATCAAGGTTGCATTTTGAGTGAAACAGGCTGTTTGAACAGCTTCTGCCCAGAAATAAGTAGGCAATTTAGCCTCATCAACCATAGTTCTGGCAGCTTCTATAAGAGTCCTGTTTTTCCTTTCAACTACACCATTTTGCTGTGGTGTACCAGGTGCAGAAAATTGTTGCACTACACCTCTTTCTTTGCAGAACTCTTCCATTGTTGAATTTCTGAACTCAGTTCCATTATCACTTCTAATGATCTTCACTTTGTCTTCAGATCCATGATCCAGTTGCTTCACATGATCCATCAAATGCAAGGCTGTTTCATCTTTAGAGTGAAGAAAATATACCCAAGTGTATCTGGTATACTCATCAACAATGACAAGAGCATATTTCTTCCTTGCAATGGATGGTACATTTACTGGTCCAAATAGATCAACATGTAGAAGATGATATGGTTTCTTTATTGAGAATTCAGTCTTACTCTTGAAAGATGTCTTTCTTTGCTTGGCTTTTTGACATGAATCACATAATCCATCAGATGTAAGTAGTGATTCAGGGAGTCCTCTCACAAGCTTTTTCTTTATAAGCTCATTTATGGAGTTGAAATTCAGGTGTGAGAGCTTCTTGTGCCACTTCCAACTTTCTTCTGCAGAGGTTCTTGTAGACAAGCAGATTGCTTTTCCTTCAGAGTTTGTAGGCAAGTGAATTTCATAAATATTCCCATGTCTGTGAGCAATCACTGCCACTTTGCCTGTTGACTTGCTTACTATCTCACTGTGTTCTTCATAGAAATCAACATGATATCCTCTGTCACAGATTTGACTGACAGAGAGTAAATTGTGTTTTAGCCCTTGAACAAGAGCTACATTTGATATGATGACATTTCTAAGATTGATATTGCCATATCCCAGAGTCCTTCCTATGTTGCCATCTCCATAAGAAACACTTGGGCCAGCCTTCTCCACAAACTCTGACAGCAGGGCCTTATTTCCAGTCATGTGTCCTGAACATCCACTGTCCAAGACTAGAATATTCTTCCTGTTGCCCTGCAATCACAAAGACCACTAATTGTTAGTTTTAAGGACCCAGACTTGCTTGGATCCCTTGGCCTTATTAAGTTTGTTAGCTTTTGCAGCGGAATTATTATTATTATCAGAGTTTGAGCTAACAGACTTTGTAACAGAGTTTGTACTAGAAACAGAGTTTGTACTTGCAGAATTTTTATTAACCTTTAAAGAAGGTTTCAATTGATAATAATCATAATACAAACTATGATATTCTTTGCAAGTATAAATAGAATGCCATAAACTACCACAATGAAAACATGGATCTTGTGGTTTATATCTAATACTACTTTTTCTAACTCCAGACTTTGTAGGTAAGGAGTTAATGTCCTTGTTCTTCCTGCAAAAATTAGCAAGATGATTAGTATTCCCACAGTTATGGCATGTCTTCCTAGGTGCATTTGGAATAGGCATGTAGTTATTACTCTTGTCTATTCCAATCTTGCCATTTCTATTTTTCCTAGGCTCCCTGTTTTTGTCATCAGACTTTACCTCTTTAAGCTTATGTTTAAGCTGTTTCTGAGTCATCAGTCCTATGTTAACCTGTTTGGGCTTATCAGATTTTAAATTGTTGTTAATCTCTGATTTTGGTCTACTCTGTTTAGACTTAGAGGATTCAGCAACAAATTTAACAGGTTTAACCTTAGGTTTTTGAGTTTTAACAAACTCTGTTTTTGATGACTCAGCTTCAGAGTTATCAGTGTAACCTAGTCCTTTCTTCCAGTTTCCACTACCTAAGATATCTTGAGTAGTTTTGCCTGAATTAGTCCATGTCTTTATGATCTCCCTTTCCTTAGCAAGTTCTGATTGAAGAGATGCATACCTCTTTAATAATTCATCTTTGACAATGACAGCATCATCTCTTTCTTTCTGAACTTCCAACATCTGAACTAATTCTTTTTCTAGAAAATCATTCCTTTTCTTTACACTCAGAGTTTCAGATTTTAATCTTTCATTTTCTAAAGTCTGATCTCTAAAGCTGATATGCAAAGTTTTAAGAAACAATCTTAACTCAGTTATATCTTCAGTATCAAAGGCAAGAGTAGAATGAGGTACCTTAGCAGGAGATTCAGAGTTGTTGTCAGTGTTTGCCATCAGAGCATAATTGACTTCTTCTTCTGAATCAGATGTATCTGTCCAGTTTCCTTTCTTGGTGATAAAGGCTTTTTCTTTTTCCTTCTTGGCTTTCTTGCATTCAGATGCAAAGTGTCCCTTTTCACCACAGTTAAAACAGGTATACTTGTCAGCTTTTCCAGCTTTCCCTTCTTTGCCCTCATTCTTCTTGAAGTTCTTCTTGTCATAAACTCTGTCAGAGTTTCTCTCTTTCCTTGAAAAACTTTTGCCTTTGTTGAACTTTTTGTAGGCCAACTTCTTGAAGCTTTTCACCATCAATGCTGCTAACTGCATCATCTCATCATCACTTTCTTCAGAGTCTGAGGGAACATCAGAGTTTGAGTCATCAGAGTTTGATGACTCAATGTCAGACTTTGTGACATGAGCTTTTCCTTTGCTCTTAGCAGCTTCCTCTTGAACTTTCAGAGCAACAGACTTTGATTTTCCTCCATGACGTTTGCTCCTTTGCTCCATTTCAAGTTCATGAGTCTTCAGTCTTCCATAAACATCATCAAGAGACATTTCTCCAAGATCAAGATTGTCTCTTATTGTAGTAACTTTCAAATCCCATTTTTCAGGAAGAGCCAGAAGGAATTTGAGGTTTGAGTCTTCAAGATCATATTCCTTGTTTACCAGAGATAAGTCATTCAACAGTTTGACAAATCTGTCATACAGATCTGTCAAGGACTCACCAGATTTTGAGTCAAAGTGCTCATACTCCTGTGTAAGGATTGTTTTTCTGTTTTTCTTTATGGCCTGAGTTCCCTGACATCTGGTTTCTAGAGCATCCCAGATTTGTTTAGCAGTTTTGCACCCAATCACCCTATTAGACATTGCATTATCAAGGGCACTGTGCAGAAGGTGTTTCACCTTAGAGTCTTTACCAATTGACAAGATGTCCTCAGGGGTGTAATCTTTCTTTTCTTTTGGAACCATCTTCTGAGGTTCATCTGCAATTCCAACAGAGAGCTTGGTGGGCATATGTGGTCCATCAAAGATCCTGTCAAGGTATTCTGGATCAACAGAGTCTAAGAATATTATCATTCTTTCTTTCCAGACTGGATATTCAGATGCCTTAAGGATTGGAACTCTAAAGGATGAAGCTTGTGATTTTTCAGACATGATTGTGATTAAGATCTCACTGTAGTAATCTTAACAGAGCTGGCTCTGATACCACTTGTTAGGTCCTATAAACTCACTATATAATATGATATAGTGATCACAATCTGTAACACAGTAAGACAATATTAGAGATTGAAAGCAGTAAACTCTTATATTCACAAAGCTTTAATGGTTACAAATACTCTCTCAGTGATTTATATTGTATCACTAAGAGCTGCTAGGGTTCTTAACAATGTACTCGATAACTCTTCTCCTATAGAGTAACCCTAATCTGTGTTTATATAGACACAGTTACAAAATCAATCTTTGATTTGATATCCTATAAATCAGCTATAAATTCTATCAATCAAAGATTGCTCCAGTTTTCTGTTTAGTTTCCATAGTCAGCAAATCACTCCTCCGCTTCTATCCTTCCTTGAAGTATATCTGCTTCTGAGCTCTTTCCACGTGTAAACTCTGACGAGTCTTGACTATGTAAACTCTGATCAGACTTTATCAAACTCTGTCAGACTTTACTAAACTCTGATCA
Organism: Daucus carota subsp. sativus; assembly: GCF_001625215.2. Classification (NCBI taxonomy): domain Eukaryota; kingdom Viridiplantae; phylum Streptophyta; class Magnoliopsida; order Apiales; family Apiaceae; genus Daucus; species Daucus carota. Next base: position 90,565 of record NC_030384.2, on the reverse strand, counting down.
GCTTCCAGATTAAACTCTGATGATTCCTGTTCTAAACAAACTTTAAGAACATTAGCAATCATCAATTATATCTAACAATTTTCATATTACGTTACTATGAGCAATGTATACACCGACATGTGAATCCAGCAATAACAATGAAGTAGGGGAGTTTCATGGTATGTTCATCTGTATATAAAACATGAATAGCCTGCATATATCAACTGAATTTCATAAGAATTTATGGAGTTTACTTATCTAATGCAATAACATCAATAAACACCAATAGAGACGAAAACTGGACTTGGTAGGAAAAGTTTAAATCTAAAAAAGAAAGAAGATAACATTAATATTTATGCTGTTAACTAGCAGAGGTTTAGACAGCCGTGGATCAAGTAATTAACATAATGGCATGTTACCTGGCTCTGCACTACACTTAGCATAGCTGGACCGATCCTCTCATGAACAAGTCTCCCACTTAAAAGCCTTGCAAGGACATCCATCTGTAAAAGATATGAGAAAGTGATCAATTAAGCACAACCCTTGAGTGAAAGAACACCTATCTGTAAATTCTCAACACATTGGTCAATTAAGCATAGACCCTTGTTATAATTAAGGAAAAAGAGAAAATTCCAACAGAAAGAAATACTAATATCCATTAACTGCCGATGATCCATGAATTCTTTTCTCACAGTCTGGAAAAGAGCTATATATTAACCAAACTAAAGCCTAAAGGCTAAATTGCTAATGCAAAGAAGTAAGGTATCCAAAGTATTTACCAAGTACAAAAGACAGCCGAGGCCAGATTCGTTCGATTGCCAAAAAACAAGGGATGATTCGAAGACTTCAACGGAGAAAAAAGCACCAGAAATGGCTCCCACCGCAGCGCCACAAACAAAGCCACTCTCCGTTTCTTGGCCTATTAAAGCTCCAGTCATGGCCCCTAACAAAGTACCAACTGCAGCAACAAGACAATTAATATTATTTTATCAACTACGAGCCCAAATCACAACTTCAATTATAATGTAACCACTCCAATTATCAGGCGACAAACTTGAACAAAAGAATCCAGCTTCTTATCACTAAAAACAGGTACAATCTTGAAATTCAATTGCAGAGGCCAACATCTTAACAACCCAGTCAAACAATAAAATGGTAGAGTTTAAAACAAATATGAGAAGAATCATAATTACAGAGTTTTTGTATAAAGCAAACTGTTATTGCAGAGCTATATACTTGTAATTGCAGAGTTTTATACTTGTTACCCAGGAACACCTAAATTTCCTCATAACCAAATCATACAAATATTTCAAATAAAACACAAATCACATCTTAACAACTCAAATCTTCAAACAAATCACAAAAGTACAACGCAACTAATCAAATACATACCAGAAAATTGATGAAGAACCCTAGTTTTGCATCAGACCAAAGAACCCAGCAAATAATCTCCGAGATATGTCCCAATCGACCAAAGAACCAGTGAATCGATTCAGATTGCAGCTGATCCAGAGAGCAATTGAGAGATTCAGATGGAGATTCAGATGAGGAGCAGACACAGAGATTCAATTGAGCAGACACAGAGATTTAGATGGAGATTGAGATGAGAAGCCTGATGAGAGATTGGAAATCGAGAGATAAGGAGCAGACCCAGAGATGAGAATCGAGAGATTGGTGGTAAGCAAACTGGGGTTTTTGTGGAATTTTTGACCGAAAGTGACAAGTAAACCTGATGGAGCAGATATACATAACTGTTATTTAGATTTATAAATAAATATTATATAAAAACATGCTATTACGTCGGGTAATTTTGGGGCGACGCTAAAATAGTGACTTACAGCATCGGTGTTTCTTGAACCGTCGCAAAAAATGTAATCTACAGCGTCGGTGTTCAGTAAACCGACGCAAAAAACAACTTTTAAGCGTCGGTTTATTGTTGAGCGACGCAAAAAACAGACTTTAGGTGTCGGTTCTTTAGAAAACCGACGCTTTAAACTAAAAAAAATCATTTTATGCGTCGGGTATTGACTGAACCGACACTAAAAATAGCTTTATGCGACGGCTTTTCATATAACCGACACAAAAGGACCGTTGCAAAAAGCAATTTCTGTACTAGTGTTGGTTTATCTGATCCAGCCACTGGTCTTTGCTTTGATCCAGATGTGACATTGTGTGTTGGAGCTGGAGCAGACTTTGAGCTTTGCTTAGACTGTTTTTGACTGTCAGAGTTTGAAACTCTTCCACCAGTTGCAGCTTGAAATCTCTTGTTCTTTGTAAAGTCATCCACATCATCATCATCATCATTTTTCTTTCTTTTCAGAGTTTGAGAAGTAGACTTGCATTTGACTTGTGCTACTCTCTCCCCCTTTTTGACATCATCCTCATCAGGAATCAGTACTGAGGTTATCAGAGAAAGTGAAGATTGGATGGCTTCAAGCTGTTTAGACATTGTCTCTTGAGTGGACTCAATGTTTGACATCCTCTGTTCCAGAGATTGATTTGCAGACACCAGCTTCTTCATGTCTTCCTTCAGAGGTAGTAAATGCCTTTTCTTGTCCATATTCTGAGTTTCCTTAAAGTTAGCTACCTCTGTTCTAAGACCATCTACTGACTTAGATGTCTGAGCATGAGCAGTATGAAATGTCTTCAGATAGAGAACTGTGGCTTTGAGGCTTGACATGACATCAGAGTTTGTAATGTTATTCTCTGCCATAGATAAGAATTCTTCAGCTTTTGCTGGCTCCAGAGAATGCTGGTGACTCAGCCAGAGTTTATCCCATACTTCATGAGGTGGATCAACCTGAAGATCCCTGGGAAGAGACTCAGAGTTTGGCTTCAGAGTTTGCAGTCTGGCATTGTATTGACTGGTAGACTCCCATTTCTGTTGTTGAAGAGACAAGGGGACTTCATCCTCATTTTCATCATCTTCACTTTCATCATCCTCATCATCATCAGATGCAGAATCAACAGCATCTTTAACAGGATCTGGAACAACATTCTCTTTATCTGCAGATTTTGATTTGTTGGGCTCCTCATCAGCTTTGGCAAGAGACTGCAATGTTTCCAATACTACCTTGTCAGAGTCTTCAATTACAGCATCTGACTTGTAATTTTCTGGAGCTGTATCATGAATTATGGCACCCTCAGGAAATTTCAATGGAGATTGAGGAATTGGAATGGAGGGTCCATGATCAGAGATTGGAGTATGAGGATCAGACACTGTTGTCCCAGCTTCAGTTGTAACTGGTTCCTTGCAAATTATTGCCTCATCTACTTCAGATGAAGTAGAAGATGCTGTAGCAGTAGAGAGTGGAACAGCTTGAAGAGGATGCACCATCAGAGCTTGAGATAAATCAGGAATAGTAGTAGATGGTGCTTGCTCTTCCTCAAGAGTGAAATCAGTTATCTCAGTGATGGGTACCTTTGCCTTCTTAGGCTTGTTAGCCCTTGCTTTAAATCTGACTTTTCTTGACTGAGGGCTAGCCTGAGAAGGTTCAGAGTTTGTTGCATGAGAGGGTTCCAGATCATCATAATCATAAGCTGCAACAAGTCTCCTTCTTTTCTGCTTTGGTGGAGAAGCAGCTTCAGAGTTTAAAGTCTTAGAGACTGTATCAGAGTTTACAGGAGGAACTGTATCAGAGTTTGTTGGCACATCAGACTTTGTCTTCAGAACTTGTGTAGCAACAGAGGTTCTGGTCTTCACAGTGGAAGGGGCTGCATCAGACTTTGTAGACCTTGCTGACTTTGATGCAGAAGATCTGCTTGCTGTGGGAGTTCTGGAAGGTTGAGGTTGTTGTTGTTGGACTGGGGGCAAATCCATCCTAGCTCTAACTGGAGCTGGAATTAGGAGGGGCCTCTGGATTGGATACTTCTCATCTTTTGAGATGAGGTCCTTGAACACCCTTTTATGAAGCCTAAAGGGCTTGATCTCATCATCAGCAGCAAAATCCACCTCACCAACAGTGGCATTAAACAATAATTGACAGAATCTTGAGAAATATATGACTTGTCTATTTTCATGCATTCTTTCACCAATATTTCTAAGAACTAATCTACCAAAATCAAAATTAGTAGAGTAGATCAGAGAATACCCAATTTGTAGCATATCCATGGGTATAGCATCCCAGTTGGTGCTTTTCTTCTGGAAAGCCCTCGTGATACAGTCAAAGAAGAAGCTCCATTCCCTTCTTAGTCCTGGACACTTCAATTGTCCCAGTTTATCAAGCGATTCACTGTAGCCCAGAGCATTCATCATGCCCCTGAGATTGGTATCTCCATTTGTGATGTAAGCTGCATTCTCTGGCAAGTTGAATGCTTGACGAACTGTGGCTGGAGTAACAGCATACTCCTCCCCTTCATATGCGAACACAATAGATGGTGATCCATCTGCACCACCATTATCATATTGCCCTGTCCTCCAAAAATTGATGATTTGGCTTCCAGAGAGTCTGGCAGGAGCAGTAAGAGCAGTAGGCAGGACACTCTGTGCCTGGAATTGCTGGATTGGATGATAATCCCTTGGAGCATCTGCTGTGTTAAGAATGGCAGCGTGGTTGTTGGGAACAAATTCCACACCTGCATGAATAAACGCTGAAGTCGCCATTAGAACAGAGTTTGTAAAGGAAGAAAGGTGTTTGAGAAAGTGTGTAAGAGAAGATTTGAGTTGCGGAGAGAAAAGCTTAAGAGTTTGTTGAGAGAGTGTGTGTAAAGAAGAAGTGTATAAGTGAATAATAAGCAATAAAATCTGATGTGATAAACTCTTCAGATTTTGTTTAGCTGTACACGCTTGGGCTTTTGTTCAGCTGTACACCTGTCAGATTTTAACTGGTAGATGAATGTTAGTGGCATGGAGAAAAGAAAATAGTAATCATGAGCGCAGTAAAACTTGTGCAGTTATAAATGCTGATTACACGTTCTCCTATTAAAATGTTTTACATGTAAGCCCACTAACAATACAGCCATTTGGAACACTCTCTTCACATTCTCTGAATATTTAAACTCCTGAGATATACAAGATTAAAAAAAATCAAGATAAAATCCCTCGAATTTTAAACTCTGAGATTAAAAACAAAGAAAATAAATTTCTAAGTACCTCAGAATAAGACATAATGTTTAGAAAATTCATCAAAAATCAGAGTTTGTCATAAAATCCATAGCTCAATAATGTGCTTGTGAAATATGTGTGTGCGGACATATTAAATCAGAGATTATAGAATTTCACAATTTCGTAATTATAAGGTAGACAAAAAAAAATTTATTTAAACTCTCAAGACATAGACAAGGGACATACTCTGATGAAGAAATATATAAAGTAAACTAACCCCCTTTTTTTTTTTTCAGGACGCTTTTCAGTGTAAGTGAATCACGACCTTTAAATATAATTTTGCAACAGTATTTCTCCAGTAATCAGAGATTGTGACTGGTCACCATAGATTATAAAATCTTAGCAATTACTTAATACCAGCAAATGTTTGGGTCTTCCCAGTCACTGTCATATAGACATCTAAGATCTCAAAGGAGTACCATGCTTATTTTCAGGGGTGTGTACAGCATCAGAGTTTATAATCACTGTCTAATTTACTGAGAGAAAATGCAAATTAATCAGTCTCACTTATAATTAAGATATGTGAAGTAATGGAGTCTCAATGATATTAACATGCTTCTTGTGTAATACAGTTGCACAAAATTGAGATCAAGATTGAAGAACTTAACTGAGATTCATGATTACTAATTCAGATCATGCTTCATAGTATCTTCACAGGTTATTTGTCTCAGAGAAATAAAATGAGATCATTTATCAAGATTCAGAGTTTACAAACATCAGAGAATATCGTCAGAGAATGACAATCAGAGTATAACAAACAAAGTATATCATCAGAGAATGTCATCAGAGTTTAACAATCAGAGTATGTCATAGCAAATTTGTGAGCAATACATATGGTAATTTGACAATTTAAGCTTGAAAGATCTGACCATTATGTTTACTCAGTTCCTGATATCATTCCTAGCTCATTCACCAGCCTAGTAAAGGTTGCTTCACATAGTGGTTTGGTGAATATGTCTGCTAGCTGCTGTTCAGTGGGAACAAAGTGAAGTTCAATGGTTCCTTCCAGCACATGCTCCCTTATAAAATGATATCTTATACTGATGTGCTTTGTCAGAGAATGTTGAACTAGGTTTCCTGTCATAGCAATAGCACTTTGGTTATCACAATAAATAGGAATTTTAGAAAAGGATAACCCATAGTCCAACAATTGATTCTTCATCCAAAGAATTTGAGCACAGCAGCTGCCTGCAGCTATATACTCTGACTCTGCTGTTGATGTTGATATTGACTTTTGCTTCTTGCTGTACCAAGAAACAAGTCTTCCACCCAGAAATTGACAACTCCCACTTGTGCTTTTCCTGTCAATTTTGCAACCTGCAAAATCTGCATCAGAGTATCCAATTAGACTAAAATCTGATTCTCTAGGATACCATGATCCCAATGATGTGGTTCCCTTGAGATATCTGAATATCCTCTTTACTACAATCAGATGAGACTCTCTTGGATCTGCCTGAAATCTTGCACATAGACATGTGGCATACATTATGTCTGGTCTACTTGCAGTCAGATAAAGCAAAGATCCAATCATTCCTCTATAGTTTGTGATATCCACTGATGCACCAGTATCTTTTTCTAGCTTGGTTGCTGTTGCCATAGGAGTAGTTGCAGCTGAACTGTCTTGCATACCAAATTTCTTCAAGAGATTTCTGGTATACTTGGCTTGATTGATAAAAATCCCATCTTCAGTCTGTTTAACTTGTAAACCCAGAAAATAACTGAGTTCCCCCATCATGCTCATTTGGTACCTAGACTGCATGAGCTTGGCAAATCTTTGACAGAGTTTAGCATTAGTGGAACCAAAAATGATATCATCAACATAGATTTGAACTAAAAGCAGATCATTACCATGATTCAAATAAAACAGGGTTTTATCTATGGTACCTCTAGTAAATCCACTTTCAAGAAGAAATTGAGCCAGAGTTTCATACCATGCCCTTGGAGCCTGCTTTAGTCCATAAAGTGCTTTGTCCAATCTATAAACATAGTCTGGATGCTTTGTATCCACAAAGCCTGGAGGTTGTTCAACATATACCTCTTCATCCAGTTTCCCATTAAGAAAAGCACTTTTGACATCCATCTGGAATACCTTGAATTTCTTGTGAGCAGCATAGGCCAGAAAGATTCTAATTGCCTCCAATCTTGCAACTGGAGCAAATGTCTCATCATAATCAATACCTTCCTGTTGTGAATACCCTTTTGCCACAAGTCTTGCTTTATTCCTTGTAATGACACCTTCACTATCAGTTTTGTTTCTGAAAACCCATTTTGTACCAACTATGGATCTATCTTTAGGTCTTGGTACTAGGGTCCAGACTTTATTTCTCTCAAACTCATTTAGCTCTTCTTGCATTGCTTGAATCCAGTCAGCATCTTGAAGAGCTTCCTCCACCTTTTTAGGTTCTGTTTGTGACAGAAAGCAATGATGTAAACACTCATTTGCTGTAGCTGTCCTTGTTTGCACACCTGCTTCTGGATTTCCAATTATTAAATCAGGTGTATGAGATTTTGTCCACTTCCTAGCATGTGGAAGTTGACTACTTTCATCATTGGATCCTCCCCCTTGATCCATGCTCTCTTGATTCTGTTGATCATTCTCTGTAGCTCCCCCTGAATTTGTGCTATCAGAGTTTGAATCAGTATTCTCTGATGAGTTTGAGTCAGCATTCTCTGATGAGTTTGAGTCTTGGGTAGAGTCTGAAACATTCTGATGCTCCCCCTCAACATATGCTTCAGCATCATGAACTTGCAAATTTTCACCAGAGTTTGCTGTATTTTGCTCACAGTCATAGTTTGACTGTTCATCAGAGTTTGTCGAATCAGAGAATAGTTCTTCATTTTCAAAATGCAGTTCTTCATGATCATCCATATCTGCTAAACCCATAATTCTCTTGTCATCAAATGACACATGTATGGATTCCATGATCACCTTGGTTCTTAGATTATAGACTCTGAAGGCCTTTGTTGTCAGAGGATAACCTACAAAAATGCCTTCATCAGCTTTTAAATCAAACTTGGTAAGCTGTTCTGGATGAGTCTTCAATACAAAGAATTTGCACCCAAATACATGAAAGTACTTCAGATTTGGCTTCTTTTTCTTCACCATCTCATATGGGGTCTTGCCGTGCTTATTAATCAGTGTTGCATTTTGAGTGAAACAAGCTGTTTGAACAGCTTCTGCCCAGAAATAAGTAGGTAATTTAGCCTCATCAAGCATAGTTCTGGCAGCTTCTATTAGAGTCCTGTTTTTCCTTTCAACTACACCATTTTGCTGTGGTGTTCCAGGTGCAGAAAATTGTTGCACTACACCTCTTTCTTTGCAGAACTCTTCCATTGTTGAATTTCTGAACTCAGTTCCATTATCACTTCTAATGATCTTTACTTTGTCTTCAGATCCATGGTCCAGTTGCTTCACATGATCCATCAGATGCAAAGCTGTTTCATCTTTAGAATGAAGAAAATATACCCAAGTAGATCAACATGTAGAAGATGATATCGCTTCTTTATTGAGAATTCAGTCTTACTCTTGAAGGATGTCTTTCTCTGCTTGGCCTTTTGACATGAATCACATAGACCATCTGAAGTGAGTAGTGATTCAGGGAGTCCTCTCACAAGCTTTTTCTTTATAAGCTCATTTATGGAGTTGAAATTGAGATGTGAGAGCTTCTTATGCCACTTCCAACTTTCTTCTGCAGAGATTCTTGTAGATAAGCAAATTGCTTTTCCTTCAGAGTTTGTAGGCAAGTTGATTTCATAAATGTTTCCATGTCTGTGAGCAATCACTGCCACCTTGCCTGTTGACTTGCTTAATATCTCACTGTGTTCTTCATAGAAATCAACATGATATCCTCTGTCACAGATCTGACTGACAGAGAGTAAATTGTGTTTTAGCCCTTGAACAAGAGCTACATTTGAGATGATGACATTTCCAAGATTGATGTTGCCATATCCCAGAGTCCTTCCTATGTTGCCATCTCCATAAGAAACACTTGGGCCAGCTTTCTCCACAAACTCTGACAGCAGGGCCTTATTTCCAGTCATGTGTCCTGAACATCCACTGTCCAAGACTAGGATATTCTTCCTGTTGCCCTGCAATCACAAAGACCACTAATTGTTAGTTTTAAGGACCCAGACTTGCTTGGATCCCTTGGCTTTATTAAGTTTGTTAGCTTTTGCAGCGGAATTATTATTATCAGAGTTTGAGCTAACAGACTTTGGAACAGAGTTTGTACTAGAAACAGATTTTGTACTTGCAGAGTTTTTATTAACCTTTTTCAAAGAAGGTTTCAATTGATAATAGTCATAATACAAACTATGATATTCTTTGCAAGTATAAATAGAATGCCATAAACTACCACAATGAAAACATGGATCTTGTGGTTTATATCTAATACTACTTTTTCTAACTCCAGACTTTGTAGGTAAGGAGTTAATGTCCTTGTTCTTCCTGCAAAAATTAGCAAGATGATTAGTATTTCCACAGTTATGGCATGTCTTCCTAGGTGCATTTGGAATAGGCATGTAGTTATTACTCTTGTCTATTCCAACCTTGCCATTTCTATTTTTCCTAGGCTCCTTGTCTTTGTTATCAGACTTTACCTCTTTAAGCTTATGCTTAAGCTGTTTCTGAGTCATCAGTCCTATGTTAACCTGTTTGGGCTTATCAGATTTTAAATTGTTGTTAATCTCTGATTCTGGTCTACTCTGTTTAGACTTAGAGGATTCAGCAACAAATTTAACAGGTTTAACCTTAGGTTTTTGAGTTTTAACAAACTCTGTTTTTGATGACTCGGCTTCTGGGTTATCAGTGTAACCTAGTCCCTTCTTCCAGTTTCCACTACCTAAGATATCCTGAGTAGTTCTGCCTGAATTAGTCCATGTCTTAATAATATCCCTTTCCTTAGCAAGTTCTGATTGAAGAGATGCATACCTCTTTAATAGTTCATCTTTGACAATGACAGCATCATCTCTTTCTTTCTGAACTTCTAACATTTGAACTAATTCTTTTTCTAGATAATCATTCCTTTTCTTTACACTTAGAGTTTCAGATTTTAATCTTTCATTCTCTAAAGTCTGATCTCTAAAGCTGATATGCAAAGTTTTAAGGAACAATCTTAACTCAGTTATATCTTCAGTATCAAAGGCAAGAGTAGAATGAGGTACCTTAGCAGTAGATTCAGAGTTGTTGTCAGTGTTTGCCATCAGAGCATAATTGACTTCTTCCTCTGAATCAGATGTATCTGTCCAGTTTCCTTTCTTGGTGATAAAGGCTTTTTCTTTTTCTTTCTTGGCTTTCTTGCATTCAGATGCAAAGTGACCCTTTTCACCACAGTTGAAACATGTATACTTGTCAGCTTTTCCAGCTTTTCCTTCCTTGCCCTCATTCTTCCTGAAGTTCTTCTTATCATAAACTCTGTCAGAGTTTCTGTCTTTCCTTGAGAAACTTCTGCCTTTGTTGAACTTTTTGTAAGCCAACTTCTTGAAGCTTTTCACCATCAATGCTGCTAACTGCATCATCTCATCATCACTGTCTTCAGAGTCTGAGGGAACATCAGAGTTTGAGTCATCAGAGTTTGATGACTCAATGTCAGACTTTGTGACATGAGCTTTTCCTTTGCTCTTAGCAGCTTCCTCTTGAACTTTTAGAGCAACAGACTTTGATTTACCTCCATGACGTTTGCTCCTCTGCTCCATCTCAAGTTCATGAGTCTTCAGTCTTCCAAAAACATCATCAAGAGACATTTCTCCAAGATCAAGATTGTCTCTTATTGTAGTGACTTTCAAATCCCATTTTTCAGGAAGAGCCAGAAGGAATTTGAGGTTTGAGTCTTCAAGATCATATTCCTTGTTCACCAGAGATAAGTCATTCAACAGTTTGACAAATCTGTCATACAGATCTGTCAAGGACTCACCAGATTTTGAGTCAAAGTGCTCATACTCCTGTGTAAGGATGGTTTTTCTGTTCTTCTTGATGGCTTGAGTTCCCTGACATCTGGTTTCCAGAGCATCCCAGATTTGTTTAGCAGTTTTGCACCCAATCACCCTATTAGACATTGCATTATCAAGGGCACTGTGCAGAAGGTGTTTCACCTTTGAGTCTTTACCAATTGACAAGATGTCCTCAGGGGTATAATCTTTCTTGTCTTTTGGAACCATCTTCTGAGGTTCATCTGCAAGCCCAACAGAGAGCTTGGTGGGCATATGTGGTCCATCATAGATCCTGTCAAGGTATTCTGGATCGACAGAGTCTAGAAATATAATCATTCTCTCTTTCTAGACTGGATATTCAGATGCCTTAAGGACTGGAACTCTAAAAGACGAAGCTTGTGATTTTTCAGACATGATTGTGATTAACATCTCACTGTAGTTATATTAACAGAGCTGGCTCTGATACCACTTTTTAGGTCCTATAAACTCACTATAAAAGTTGATATAGTGAACACAATCAATAACACAGTATGACAATATAAGAGATTGAAAGCAGTAAACTCTTATTCACAAAGCTTGATCGGTTACAAAAACTCTCTCAGTGATTTATATATTATCACTAAGAGCTGCTAGGGTTCTGTAAAATATACTCGATAACTTAACTCATCTAGAGTAACCCTAATCTGTGTTTATATAGACACAGTTACAAAATCAATCTCTGATTTGATATCCTATAAATCAGCTATGTATTCTATCAATCAAAGATTGCTACTGTTTTCTGTTTAGTTTCCATAGTCTGCAAATCACTCCTCCGCTTCTATCCTTCCTTGAAGTATATCCGCTTCTGAGCTCTTTCCACGTGTAAACTCTGACGAGTCTTGACTATGTAAACTCTGATCAGACTTTAGCAAACTCTGATCAGCTTCCAGCTTAAACTCTGATCACTCCTGTTCTAAAACAAACTTTAAGAACATTAGTAATCATCAATTATATCTAACAGTTTGTCTTCTTAGGAAGAGGACAATCCTGTTTCCAGTGACCCGACTGCTTGCACCGGTAGCACTTTACCTTAGGCTTTTTCACACCACCTTGAACTCCCACTGCCTTCACAGCTTTCTGTGTCTGAGCCTTTTTCTTCATCTTATTGCCTTTCGGCTTAGAAGAAGAAACTTTCTCAGCCACATTCACCTGAACCCTCTGCCGAAATAATCCTTCAGCTGCCTAAAGTTCTGTCAGCAGTTCCGCAAGACTATACTGCCTCTTGTTCATGTTGTAATTCAAGTGGAACTGCTCAAAACTCTTGGGCAAGCTCATAAGGATAATGTCAATCTGGGTTTCCCCGTCAAGATTAGCACCAAGGATCTCTATCTCATTCAGATGTGACATCATCTTGAGAACATGATCCTTTATAGGTGTACCTTCAGCCATCTGAGTGTTCATTAAAGCCTTCATGGCTACTTGCCTAGCAGCCCTATTCTGATCTCCAAAAAGTTCCTTGAGATTAAAGAGCATATCCGAAGCAGTGGCCATAGCCTGATGCTGATGCTGCAAAACACCCGACATTGCTGCCAGAATGTAACATCGCGACATCTCATCAGCCTTTGTCCACCGCTTATAATACTCCTTATCCTCATCAGGAGCATCAGCAGCTGGCTGCTCAGGCTTGGGTTCATAAGTGCAAAACTTGTACTCCTCAGCAGTCAACACAATGTCTAAATTATGTTTCAATTCAATATAGTTAGGTCCGGTAAGTTTGTTATCCTTAAGTATGATGAACAGTGGATTAAAGCCCACTTTACCCTGAGAATCATGCATGAAAAAATCACATTACACATAAAAAAGGGTGCATTAAAGATTAAGACCTATTGGTTCCTCTAACAATTATTATAATTAAATGCACTAACGTTTAAACATCATAAGTTTCTGGTACGTCACGATGGGTGACATGTATACCACCTAAATTTGTTTAAACGTTACTTCGGTCCTATTACTAAACAACAAGCCACGTTGGGGTGGTCTATATTATTTTTCATAGCTAAGTGTATACCACCATCAAATCTTAAATTATCCGAAACCTATGGAACTTGGTACGCCACGATGGGCGGCATGTATACCTTCCAATATTCTTTGAATAGAATACTTCAATTCAATATTCGTCAATGGTTTTATTTTTTGGCAGTGGAGGAGTCACATCGGTCTCACTTAATACCCATAAGCCTTAGAAATCGCCCCAAATCAGAGATAAAGAAAATTCGTATTTATTCGTATTAATTTAAGAAGTTTGTTCCAGTAATATCTATAACATTCTAGACACCATAAATTACATACCACGATGGGTGACGTATACATAATTTATATTCGTCTTTATGTTAAATTACATACAGACAATGATGGAGACCATATGATTTAATATCATATTAATTCCCTCTCCCACTTAGAATTTACTTTGAGGATTTTAATCTAGATGCATCGCCCTATGTTATTTTTTCGAAGTCCACATGCATACTATCATGGTTATAGCAACACAAAGAACACATAACATGGCAGCATATTATCATGATTCAAGCATTAATTAAAAACATCCCTATGTCCACGTCATTCTAGCATGCAAAAGGTTGGTATCACATGGCATAACAACATAGACAAGAAACACATAATAACATTAATCAAGAATTATGTAAATCATAATAAAACACATCCACTATTATGGCCCCGGAAAAACATAGACAAGAGAGCAAGTTTGGAGGCCTAAACAGCCTCAGAATGCCCTGAAAAGGTATTATACGCTCAAATCGGACATCGTATGCAAAAGTTACCCTAAATAGCAGAGCAAACAGATCGCAGCAGCGGAAAGTCTTTGTTTCTTGCTCCGTTGATCAAACAATTACATACAAACTTGTACAGACGAACCAACCTATTCTATTACATTAGATCATAATCTAAAACAATTACAAATTGAATTACAAGATTAAACTATCACGATCAACCCTCGTAATTTACAACAAAGCCACGATAAACCACGTGGAATCCAAACATAACAGAATTAAAACACGGCCATAATAGTGGATAACAACCTGCATCATACATGCATATATAATCATGACATGGACTACATATCATAAAACGCAGAACCGCAACCTCGCTCTCATGCCATTGTGGGAACAATCGGACCTTGGCCTGCGTTTTATGATACTAATTAAAAGTTCGAAAAGAATATTAACCTTAATCGCTACGGCGCAAGCGATTCAAATCCATGTCTTCTACTGTATTCCCTGATTCTCCTTGGACGAAGTGTGGCCTTCGATCTCCCAAGGTGTGCCTCTCCTTAAAGCTCTGAAAACCCAAAACCCTAGCTGGCTCTCTCAAACACTAGGATGAATTCATTTTGGTGTGTGTTTCAGCTTTAGGAGACCGAGAATATATATAGGCTACAGTAGGGATCATGGACCATTAGGTCAGGCCTTCCAATGACATTCCGGGCCAGGCCCAATGTCATTAAATATTAATTCAATCCTCTAAAGAATTAATATTTGCACTACCTTTCCTAATTCCATAAATTAATTATTTAATTCGGCTCCCATATTAATTGCTTATATATCCCTCATGTTTAAGATATCGTATGTCCACTAATTAAATTAATTTCTGACAATTAATTTAATCAATATCTTTTATCCTTGATCATCCACTCAACCTTATAATTATGCAAGAACAAATCTGCCTGCAGGACTAAAGCATAATTATCTTTATGAGCTTTCAAGAGAACATCATCACCCGAATATATTTTTCGGACACGGTTTCCTTTTATAGTTAATATCCCACTGTGTATATAATGTCATTGCCCAATACATAAATTCGTAATTTAAAATATATTACTTAACTTATGAGTCAAGGCATGTGCATTAAATACAAGTGTCAATCACTATATCCGGATTAAGAACCTAAGCAATAATAACATCATAGAATCTTAGTTCTTTATTTTCAGAATAAAAGAAACAATTATTCTACTATTTTGATCTCGTTCAATATACACAAAGTATATAAGTATTATTCAATAGTCAAGATAAACTATTTCCAAATAATACTTCAGCCGCTCCAGTGGTTTGTCTAACACCACTTCGACTGTGAACCTTTATTATATTATATAAGGAATCTGACAATCTAACCTTCTGCTATCCCATTTGATACTAGATTGTCTACAATATATAATATACAGACAATGTGAAAACAAGCATTCAACATTCTCAAATAATTGTTATATATACTTCAAATGAATATTTCAGTATAACCCTAACACTTGGAACCTAGCACATAAACATGTTGCAAACATAATATCTAGTCTACTAGCAGTGAGATAGAGTAAAGAGCCAATCATACCTCGATAGCTTGAGATATCAACTTTCTTACCAGATTTATCCTGGTCAAGCTTTGTGGCAGTGGCCATGGGTGTTGTTGTGCCATAAAATCTCTATGGGCTTATTTTATAGCCCATCATATTATTTGAGCTTTACTTGGGCTTATTGGAATCAATTGATAAATAGTATTGGGCTTCACCATGGCTGGGTGAACCATTGAAGGCATAGAAGAAGGTATACGGACTTGCACTGGAAGCATAATGGAGGCTGCCATCAGGAGGGGTTACCTCTGCTAGGGGTTACCACTAAGTGCATTCTGGCTTGCAGTCACAGGGCTGCAGTTAGGGAATGCTGCTTGCAGGGCTTCCGCCGCCTGGGCAGAACGACGGGCAGATTCCAAGCAGGACTCTTCTTCCTTGTTTCTAGGAGGACGAATTGGAAGTATATTGGGAGTATATCAGCTATCATTTATCTACGAATTAAAGGATAAATACACCAATTATGGAGATAATTACAATCAGGGGAAGATAATTCATGGATAATTCGGATAATCAAGCGAGATAAAAGCTTCAAGTGACCTACTTGAAGTGGGATGCGGCTAGATAACTACTAGAGGAAGTTGTTTTATCCTAAACTAGAGGGGATAAGAGCTTATCTCTTCAGAGTCCTAAATCGAGAAGTACATGGGCTTGATCCCTATAAATAGGGTCTGTAGGCACCTTGCAAAGGGGATTCGGATTCATAACTCACGAATTCTACACTCTAAAGAGAGGCACGTGTAACCTTTGTGACGTACATTTTCGGGCAACTGCAGGACGGAATTTCATAATTCCGGCCTCGTTGTTTGGTCCTTTGCGAGCTCAGCCCCTAATAACATTTGTTTTTCTTTAGTTTATGTTAACGGTGGCCCCTAAGAGCTAGCCATGATTTTCGTAGTTGTAATAGATATCCCTATAATTGTGCTAAGCGGTTCTGGGGGTGTTGTATCAATTCCTCTCGCAACACTTTTTGGCGCTAGAAGGAAGGGATTACTGATCTTAGAGAGGATAGATGTCAAAAATTCCCGAACATCTAGAAAATCCCAAGACGCCGGAAGGCGCTACGCAAGATGAAAGCGATGTTCCAAGCGGGGAATTAACACGCGAGGAGATGAAGGCGAAAATAAAGAGAATGAGTTGAAGTATTGCCTCCTTGAAGAAAAAGTCAGCAAGGTCAAAAAAGGCTAGCAAGGTGACTCCCACCAAGCTAGATTTTTATGGAGAAGGCGGTAGGAAAGAAGGTGGAAACCCTGAGGATGAAGATAAACCCGAGATGGATGATGGAGAACACTCACAGGCTTCTAGTGTGTTCGACCGCCTTGGAAGGAAACTGACCGAGCAAGACTTGCGGCACAGGCTTGGCAACAAGGCCCCTAACGGGGATGAACCTGAAGGCTCGCAACACAAGGCTCCTCCCAGCCAAAGACAAGAGAAGCCCGTGTCTGAAGCTCGGTCAAAGAACAAAAACCAAAGACCGTCAAAAGTCATCTCCATTCATGATTGTGACAACCCTCAAATCCGGGGGTCTGGATTTGGTGCCACTAAAACAAAATCATTTAAAAACTTGTATTTGCGGAAGAAGGTAAAACAGATATTTGAAAATCTGAAATTTTAAAAGAGATTTAAATCAAAATCACTTTGACCCCCTAAAAATAGGATCGCTAGTAGGTTACAGCACTGAAATCAGAAACCAAAACTTTAAATCTTATTACAACTACATTATCAGTTAAACCTCGATAAGAAGAGTAACTGACAACCAAATAAATAAATCTATCTACAACTGAATTGAAATAAATCAACTCTAACCATGGCCATTCTCACAGACATCTCCCTGGTAATCTCGCCTAGCATCAGTCTTACGCGCAGCTTATACAAATTACCTTCTTAATCCCTAGCTGAAAGGGTTAGAAATAATAGCAAGAGTGAGCGAAAATGCTCAGCAAGATAATATGAAAGGCAAAAGCCACAGGATATAAATTCTTTTGAATTAAATCAGAGTATTTGAATTAAAACAATTTCTAAAATAATCTGAAGAGTTGTAACTCAAAAGTTTATCAAACATATATATATATATATATATATATATATATATATATATATATATATATATATGCTTGAAAAATCACAGAATAAATTTGACAGTAAACATAAGCTATCATAAGCTTAAACAATAATGACCAGGCTTTAAACAACGGCGTACTATCACAGCTGGTCAGCCCGTGTGATAATACCGGTCATGTTTCGTGAAAACATGCCTCAAAATAGGTATCAATACAAGGCAACACATTGGCCTTTGGCAGATAAGTATTATAATATTTCAATAATACCCAAATAGCCCTCCGCTGGACCGCCGTCTCGGTCTCTTACGCAAAAACAAAGAAATCTTCCGATTTTTTCCAGAAGCAGATGACTAATCATCTATTTTGAAAACAATATTTTGATGGTCTATCTGGCTGGAGTATTAAATAGCCCCTTACGCCATAAAATTATCCTTTTAAAACTTTTCTGAAAACTCTTTAGTTTTCAAACTCAAAATACTGTCAAAATAAATTTCATTAAAGTCTGAGTATATTTTTAAATCCATCACAATACGGTGTAAAGGAATCAACAGAGTTATTTTTGATAATTAAAATCCAAGGTTTAAGTCTGGGACAGAAGACCAAGCATATATTGTAATTTCGAAATATGACTGTTATAGAATCATCAATAGTTCCAAACTGTAAAGTAACTCAGACAATAATCTTTCAAAAAACTGATTAATTCTTGATCAGTATACTTTTCAAAAAATGCTATCATTGTGCATATCACACTAGAATAGAATAGGATCGAACTAAAAAAATTCGATAATTTAAATCACAGTATAAAAGTATGCATGCTTGCAGAAATACAAGTCATAATTATAAAACATGCTTTATGTAAAGAGGAATTGAATTACTTGCTCTTTAAATAAAAGATAAGAATAGGAATACTTGCCTTTGATAGAAAAACAAGTGACAGCTCGGTCACTCTACTCAAGTTTCTATATTGGCCTCAACTGCTAATCTCTGAAATCACTACATTCTACTGGATTATCTTACGGCACAATATCGTATTATCAAACTATTTCTGACTGGACCGGCAACACTATTTGCTTGCTTCTGAAAGTTGTTGGTGCACTCATCTCGATATACTATATATGACAGCACACAATATTTCTGTTGAAGAATAATGATGTGCTAAAAATATTACCTTTAAATCGCAAGCGCACGATCACCGTTTTAATATTTAAGATTCGTCCACAGAGATTATTAATTAATTATTTTCGCAACTTTAATTCTTAATCTAGGCGGAAAAGAAATATTTTTGATATTTTAGATAGTTTTGATTTGACTAATTAACAATGTAAAAAAAGAAGAATAGCTTACTAACAGAAATCAATTAATTAAACTAAGAAATTAAAATTACACTAAAATAGACTAAAATAAACTATTTAAACTACTATCGTAAGCAGGCCAAATGAAAATCCAAGTAAAGTGAAAGAATTAAGACCGACTCATAAACTCAAATCAGGCACGACACAAACTCGGGCAAGCCAAAATCATTAATACGCATCTCGGCACATCAGACCCGATAGAACAGATGCTATACTCGGCTGATAACTAGACTTGACGATATGATTCAAACCCAACAAAACAAGCATTTAACAGAAATCGACTCAGGCAAACAACTCAATAAAGACAACTCGGAAACTGGACTCTACACAGCTAACTTGGAACTACAAAAATGACATCAAACTTAGTCAAGAACAGGACACAAAAACTACAACTGCGACTCAGCTACTACTCGCCTAAAAGCAAAACTCGGGAAGGAAACAAAACAAAAACTCAGTGCTACTATCACAGTGAACTCGGACTCAGAAACATGGAAATGCAGAAAAACAATCAAGCGACTCGATATAACGACTCAGTTAACAAACCCCAGGACTAGAACAAACTGACTCGGAGAAACACATAAGCCAGACTCGAGAACGACCCGGCACAACAGTAAACAAACTGAACAAGAACAGACCATAGCAGCGACTCAAAGAAGAAAATCGCACACAAAGACTCAGTAAAGCTCAGCATCAAAGAACAGTAAAGAACCCAGCTGCTCAGAAAAAACGACTCGGTGACTCAGTGAGAAAACAAAGTGTTAGGTCCTATAAACTCACTATATAATATGATATAGTGACCACAATCTGTAACACAGTAAGACAATATAAGAAATTGTAATCAATAAACTCTTATATTCACAAAGCTTTGATGGTTACAAAAACTCTCTCAGTGATTTATATTGTATCACTAAGAGCTGCTAGGGTTCTAAACAATATACTCGATAACTCAACTCATATAGAGTAACCCTAATCTGTGTTTATATAGACACAGTTACAAAATCAATCTCTGATTTGATATCCTATAAATCTGCTATGAATTCTATCAATCAAAGATTACTCCAGTTTTCTGTTTAGTTTCCATAGTCAGCAAATCACTCCTCCGCTTCTATCCTTCCTTGAAGTATATCTGCTTCTGAGCTCTTTCCACGTGTAAACTCTGTCGAGTCTTGACTATGTAAACTCTGATCAGACTTTGCTAAACTCTGTCAGACTTTATCAAACTCTGATCAGCTTCCCGATTAAACTCTGATGATTCCTGTTCTAAAACAGACTTTAAGAATATTAGTAATCATCAATTATATCTAACAATCTCCCCCAACTTGTGCATAAATAAATTATGTGCAAGTTAACAGATAATTGATGATGTCAAAACATATAAGTCAAATGCAACAGAGTTTAACTAATTATAACAGAAAACTTTTAACACTTACAGATACTTTACTCCTTAGCTGCATAGACACCATTTGCTGTCTTTAGATACCCTCTGAGGAGTTCTTTTTCAGCTTCTTCAAGCACTGTAATCATTTGTCTCTTGATCTCTCTCAGCTCTGGATCTGAAACTCCAGTTTGATAAATTGCAGCTCTGAGATCATAAATCTTGTTCTTCTTCAAGTCTCTATCCAGCCTGATATTGTAAGCTTTATCAGACTCTTCATTAAATGCAAGAGTTCTGATTCCACCTATTGTTTCAATCTTTGCTGAATTTTTCTTCATCTCAACCAGCTGTCCTTTATGATTGGGGTATTTAGGAATAAAAGGTCCAGCATTTTTATTTCCTGTAATCCCCATCTTTCTTCTGATTTGATCCTTTAGCAGGTTGGAGATGTGTTGTCCTGACTTGTTTTTCACTTGAAATATGTGTGATACATATCTCAATTCCTCCCAGTGTTTAGCATAGAGATCTGCTTCAAGTACTCTAAACACTGTTCCATCAGACATGAAGTAGATAAGAATATTATCTCCTCTGTCATTCTTCGCCAACTGGACTGAATCAAGTTTTTCCATTTTGTCTTGCAATACTCCAGTCTTGGGAGCACAGAGAGATGAGGGGTCATCTGGTCTTGATCCTATACTCTGATCAAACTTTTCATATTTGGATCCCAGCCCTCCTTTATCTCTTCCTGCCTTACGATGAGAGATTGGTTGAATTGAGCCCTTTTCAAAGCTTATCTCAGTCATCAGAGTAGGCTTTGCAAATCCAGCCAGTGGAGTTGTTGTTGGTTTGAACACAGCTTGAGCTTTGTCAGAGGTTGTGTCTGTCTTTGCATCCTTATTAACTTGAGCTTTGTCAGAGGTTAATATTTCCTTTTGAGGTTCTGCAACATGAGCTTTGTCAGAGATTGCAGCTTCTGTCTTCTTTTCCTTTACAACTTGATCCTTGTCAGAGGTTGTAGATTTCTTTTTATCCCAGCCTTTCTCCAGATGTTCATCTACTTTGCTTTTACCCTTGGAGGTGTATTCATCTTCAGAGTATACCTTTTTGACTAGTAAACTCTGATCAGCAACAGTAGCTTCCTTGATCAGTATTCCTTTTTCTTTTGGCTTGGCAGTTGACTTTGCAGGCTTTTGGATCTTTCCAGAGTTTATGGCTTCAATATGTTCCTTTTTCAGCTCAGCTTCCTCTGCAGCAATCAACTCCAAATCCAAATTTGCTTCTGGATTTTCTTGTTCAAAAACCAATCTAGCAAGCTCTTCATCAGTCAATGGTTTATCTGATCCAGCCACTGGTCTGTGCTTTGATCCAGATGTGACATTATGTGTTGGAGCAGACTTTGTGCTTTGTTTAGATTGTTTTTGACTGTCAGAGTTTGAAACTCTTCCACCAGTCCCTGCTTGAAATCTCTTGTGCTTTGTGAAATCATCAGCATCATCATCATCTTCCTTCTTCTTTCTCTTCAGAGTTTGAGTAGTAGACTTGCATTTGACTTGAGCTACTCTCTCCCCCTTTTTGACATCATCCTCATCAGGAATCAGTATGGATGTGATCAGAGAAAGTGATGATTGGATGGCTTCAAGCTGTTTGGACATCTTTTCTTGAGAAGATTCAATCATGGTCATCCTCTTGTCCAGAGATTCATTGGCAGTCACCAGCTTCTGTACATTTTCTTTCAGAGGTAGCATGGTCCTTTTCTTTTCCAGTTCATTTGTCTCCTTGATATTTGCCACCTCTGTTCTTAGACCATCTATTGATTTAGATGTCTGGGCATGAGCAGGATGAAATGTCTTCAGATAGAGAATTGTGCCTTTGAGGCTTGACATAACATCAGAGTTTGAAATTTTATTCTCTGCCATAGATAGGAATTCTTCAGCTTTATTTGGCTCCAGAGAATGTTGATGGCTTAACCAGAGTTTATCCCAGACCTCATTTGGAGGATCAACCTGAAGATCCCTGGGAAGTGGCTCAGAGTCTGTATTCAGAGTTTGTAGCCTGGCATTATACTGGCTAGTAGACTCCCACTTTTGTTGTGTCAGAGGGACTCCATCATCCTCATCCTTGTCAGTATCTGAACTGTCATCATCCTCAGTATCAGAGTTTGCTTTTTCATCATGAGGAACAGGATCAACAACTTTCTCCACAGTGTCTTGAGCAGATTTTTCTTGAGCTTCAGACTGTGATTTGATAGATTCTTCACCAGTCTGAGAAAGAGACTGTAGAGCTTCCATAGCTACTTTGTCAGATTCATCAACTACATCAGATCTGTAGTTTTCTGGAGCTGTATCATGAACAATGGCACCCTCTGGGATTTTCATTGGAGATTGAGGAATTGGACCATGATCAGATAATGGAGTTAGAGGATCAGACATAGTTGCTCCTGCTTCAGTTGTAGCTTGTTCCTTGCAAACAATTTCTTCATCTACTTCAGATGAAGTAGAAGAAGCTGTAGGAGATGTTAGTGGAACAGCTTGGATAGGTAGCACCATCAGAGCTTGAGACTGTTCAGCAACTTGAGTTGATGGTATTTGCTCTTCCTCAATTGTGAAGTCTGTTATGTCAGTGACTGGAACTTTTGCCCTTGCAGGCTTTTGAGCCCTTAATTTGAATCTGGCTGGCTTCTGAGGACTATCTTGAACAGGTTCAGAGGCTGGTGTAAGAGTAGGTTCAGAGTTTACATCTTGTGCAGTTTCAAGATCATCATATTCATATGCTGCAACAAGTCTTCTTCTTTTCTTCTGCTTTTGAGGAGTAGCAGCTTCAGTGTTTACTGGGATCTCAGAGTTTGGAGCATCAGAGTTTAAGTGAGCCTCAGAGTTTACTGGCTCATCAGCGTTTGTTGGTACTTCAGAGTTTGCTTTCAGAACTTGTGTAGCAACAGAGGTTCTTGTTCTTTTGGCAGTGGACGGGGCTGCATCAGACTTTGCAGCCCTCTTGGACTTGGATGCAGAAGTTCTGGGTCCTTGAGAAGGGACTGGAGACTGTTGATTTGCTGCAGGCATGTTCAGTCTATCTCTAATTTGAGCTGGAACTTGTAACGGCCTTAGAACTGGCCTCTTTTCATCTTTAGAGATGAGATCTTTGAAAGCCCTTTTATGGAGCTTAAAAGATTTGATCTCATCATCAAAAGCTACCTCACCAACAGATGCATTGAATAATAATTGGCAAAAGCGAGAAAAATAGACAACTTGACGATTTTCATTCATTCTTTCACCAATATTTCTAATAACTAATCTACCATAATCGAAATTAGTAGAGTAGATCAGAGAATACCCATTTTGTAGCATGTCCATGGGTATTGCATCCCAGTTGGTAGATTTCTTCTGGAAGGCCCTTGTTATGCAATCAAAGAAGAAACTCCACTCCTTCCTGAGTCCAGGACGCTTCAGTTGGCCCAATTTGTCCAGAGAGTCATAGTAGCCCAAGTCAGTCATCATGACTCTTAGATTTGCATCGCCATTTGTGATGTAATTTGAATGTTCAGGTAGGTTAAGAGCTTTACGAACTGTGGCTGGAGTGACAGCATACTCCTCTCCTTCGTAAGAGAATACAATGGATGGAGATCCATGGGTACCACCATTATCATAATGACCCGTCCTCCAAAAATTTATAATCTGACTTCCAGAGAGTCTGGCAGGAGCTGTAAGGGCTGTGGCCAGAGCACTCTGTGCCAAGAAGCGCTGGAAGGGATGATAATCTCTTGGGGCTTCAGTAGTGTCAAGAATGACTGTGTAGTTGTTGGGGACAAAGTCCACACCTGCATGGGTGAATGTAGTAGTTGCCATTGTAACAGAGATTGTGAGTAGAGAAAAGTGTTTGAGAAAATGTGTGTGAGAGGATTTGAATTTCAGAGAGAAGAGAGTAAGAGTTTGTGAAGAGAGTGTGTGTTGATTGAGTGTAGAAGTGAATAATGAGCAATAAAATCTGATGTGATAAACTCTTCAGATTTTGTGTAGCTGTACACGCACGGCTCTTTTGTTCTCTTGGACACCTTTCAGATTTGAACTGGTGGATGAGAGTTAGTGGCATGGAGAAAAGAAAGTAATCATTATGAGCGCAGTAAAACAGTGCAGTTATAAATGCTGATTACACGTTCTCCTATTAAAATGTTTTTCGAGAAAACCCACTAACAATACACCCATTTGAAATACGCCTTTCATATTCTCTGAATATTTTGAACTCCTGAAATGTATAAGAGTTTAGAAAATCAAGATCAAATTTCTCGAATTTTAAACTCTGAGATTTACATCAAAGAAAATAAATTTCTAAGTACCTCAGAATAAAGACATCATTTTCAGAATATTCATCAGTAAATCAGAGTTTGTCATAAAATCCATAGCTCAATAATGTGCTTGTGCAATAATGTGTGTGATTTATCATATTAAAACAGAGACTAGAGAATTTCACAATTTCGTAATTATAAGGTAGACAGGAATAATTTATTTAAACTCTCAAGACATAGACAATTGGCATACTCTGATGAAGAAATATATGAAATAACCTAACCCTTTTTTTTTTTTTTTTTTTTTCTCATCAAGGACGCTTTTCAGTGTAAATGAATCACGACCTTTAAATATTATTTTGCAACAGTATTTCTCCAGTAATCAGAGATTGTGACTGGTCACCATAGATTATAAAATCTTGGCAATTACTTAATACCAGTAAGTGTTTGGGTCTTTCCAGTCACTGTCATATAGACATCTAAGATCTCAAAGGAGTACTATGCTTGTATGCAGGGGTATTTATATAGCATCAGAGTTTATAAACACTGTCTAATTTTCTGAGAGAGAATGCAAATTAGTCAGTCTCACTTATAATTAAGATATGTGAAGAAATAGAGTCTCAATGATATCAACATGCATATAGTGTAAAATAGTAGCACAAAATTGAGATCAAGATTAAAGAACTGAACTAAGATTCATGATTACTAATTCATATCATGCTTCATAGTATCTTCACAGGTTAGTTTTCTCAGAGAAATAAAAATGAGATTATTAATCAAGATTCAGAGTTTACAAACCTCAGAGAATATCGTCAGAGTATAGCACACAGAGTATATCATCAGAGAATGTCATCAGATTTTAACAATCAGAGTATGTCAAGGCAATTTTTTTGTGAGCAATACATATGGTAATTTGACAATTGAAATTTGAAAGATCTGACCAGTATGTTTACTCAGTTCCTGATATCATTCCTAGCTCATTCACCAGCCTAGTAAATGTTGCTTCACTTAGTGGTTTGGTGAATATATCTGCTAGCTGCTGATCAGTAGGAACAAAGTGAAGTTCAATGGTTCCTTCCTCCACATGCTCCCTTATAAAATGATATCTTATACTGATGTGCTTTGTCAGAGAATGTTGAACAGGGTTTCCTGTCATAGCAATAGCACTTTGGTTATCACAATAAATAGGAATTTTAGAAAAGGATAACCCATAGTCCAACAGTTGGTTTTTCATCCAAAGAATTTGAGCACAGCAACTGCCTGCAGCTATATACTCTGACTCTGCTGTTGATGTTGAAATGGACTTTTGCTTCTTGCTATACCAAGAAACAAGTCTTCCACCCAGAAATTGACAACTCCCACTTGTGCTTTTCCTGTCAATTTTGCAACCTGCAAAATCTGCATCAGAGTATCCAATTAGACTAAAATCTGATTCTCTAGGATACCATAATCCTAATGATGTGGTTCCCTTGAGATATCTGAATATCCTCTTTACTGCAATCAGATGAGGTTCTCTTGGATCTGCCTGAAATCTTGCACATAGACATGTGGCATACATGATGTCTAGTCTACTTGCAGTCAGATAAAGCAAAGATCCAATCATTCCTCTATAGTTTGTGATATCCACTGATGCACCAGTATCTTTGTCTAGTTTGGTTGCTGTTGCAATAGGAGTAGTTGCAGCTGAACTGTCTTGCATACCAAATTTCTTCAACAGATTTCTGGTATACTTGGCTTGATTTATAAAAATCCCATCTGCAGTCTGTTTAACTTGTAAACCCAGAAAATAGCTGAGTTCCCCCATCATGCTCATTTGGTACCTAGACTGCATGAGCTTGGCTAATCTTTGACAGAGTTTAGCATTAGTGGAGCCAAAAATAATATCATCAACATAGATTTGAACTAAAAGCAGATCATTACCATGATTCAAATAAAACAGGGTTTTATCTATGGTACCTCTAGTAAATCCACTTTCAAGAAGAAATTGAGCCAGAGTTTCATACCATGCCCTTGGAGCCTGCTTTAGTCCATAAAGTGCTTTGTCCAACCTGTAGACATAGTCTGGATGTTTTGGATCCACAAATCCTGGAGGTTGTTCAACATATACTTCCTCATCCAGTTTCCCATTTAGAAAAGCACTTTTGACATCCATCTGAAATACCTTGAATTTCTTGTGAGCAGCATAGGCCAGAAAGATTCTGATTGCCTCCAATCTTGCAACTGGAGCAAATGTCTCATCATAATCAATACCTTCCTGTTGTGAATACCCTTTTGCTACAAGCCTTGCTTTATTTCTTGTGATGACACCCTCACTGTCAGTTTTGTTTC
Source organism: Daucus carota subsp. sativus (assembly GCF_001625215.2). Lineage (NCBI taxonomy): Eukaryota > Viridiplantae > Streptophyta > Magnoliopsida > Apiales > Apiaceae > Daucus > Daucus carota. The sequence goes on along the minus strand of NC_030384.2, from coordinate 63,770 downwards.
TGAACACCCATTTTGTACCAACTATGGATCTATCTTTAGGTCTTGGTACTAGGGTCCATACTTTGTTTCTCTCAAACTCATTTAGCTCTTCTTGCATTGCTTGTATCCAGTCAGCATCTTGAAGAGCTTCCTCCACCTTTTTAGGTTCTGTTTGTGACAGAAAGCAATGATGTAAACACTCATTTGCTGTAGCTGTCCTTGTTTGCACACCTGCTTCTGGATTGCCAATTATTAAATCAGGTGTGTGAGATTTTGTCCACTTCCTAGCATGTGGAAGTTGACCATTTTCATCATTGGATCCTCCCCCTTGATCCATGCTCTCTTGATTTTGTTGATTATTCTCTGTAGCTCCCCCTAAATTTGTGCTATCAGAGTTTGAATCAGTATTCTCTGATGAGTTTGAGTCAGCATTCTCTGATGAATCTTGGGTAGAGCCTGAAACATTTTGATGCTCCCCCTCAACAATTGCTTCATCATTATGAACTTGTAAAGTTTCACCAGAGTTTGCTGTATTTTGATCACAGTCAGAGTTTGACTGTTCATCAGAGTTTGTTGAATCAGAGAATGTTTCTTCATTTTCAAAATGCAGTTCTTCATGATCATCCATATCTGCTAAGCCCATAATTCTTTTGTCATCAAATGACACATGTATGGATTCCATGATCACCTTGGTTCTCAGATTATAGACTCTGAAGGCCTTTGTTATCAGAGGATAACCTACAAAAATACCTTCATCAGCTTTTAGATCAAACTTTGTAAGCTGTTCTGGATGAGTCTTCAATACAAAGCATTTGCACCCAAATATATGAAAATACTTCAGATTTGGCTTCTTTTTCTTCACCATCTCATATGGGGTCTTGCCATGCTTATTAATCAAGGTTGCATTTTGAGTGAAACAAGCTGTTTGAACAGCTTCTGCCCAGAAATAAGTAGGCAATCTAGCCTCATCAAGCATAGTTCTGGCAGCTTCTATAAGAGTCCTGTTTTTCCTTTCAACTACACCATTTTGCTGTGGTGTACCAGGTGCAGAGAATTGTTGCACTACACCTCTTTCTTTGCAGAACTCTTCCATTGTTGAATTTCTGAACTCAGTTCCATTATCACTTCTAATGATCTTCACTTTGTCTTCAGATCCATGATCCAGTTGTTTCACATGATCCATCAGATGCAAGGCTGTTTCATCTTTAGAGTGAAGAAAATATACCCAAGTGTATCTGGTATACTCATCAATAATGACAAGAGCATATTTCTTCCTTGCAATGGATGGTACATTGACTGGTCCAAATAGATCAACATGTAGAAGATGATATGGTTTGTTTATTGAGAATTCAGTTTTACTCTTGAAAGATGTCTTTCTCTGCTTGGCTTTTTGACATGAATCACATAATCCATCAGATGTGAGTAGTGATTCAGGGAGTCCTCTCACAAGCTTTTTCTTTATAAGCTCATTTATGGAGTTGAAATTCAGGTGTGAGAGCTTCTTATGCCATTTCCAACTTTCTTCTGCAGAGATCCTTGTAGACAAGCAAATTGCTTTTCCTTCAGAGTTTGTAGGCAAGTGGATTTCATAAATATTCCCATGTTTGTGAGCAGTTACTGCCACTTTGCCTGTTGACTTGCTTACTATCTCACTGTGTTCTTCATAGAAATCAACATGATATCCTCTGTCACAGATCTGACTGACAGAGAGTAAATTGTGTTTCAGCCCTTGAACAAGAGCTACATTTGATATGATGACTTTTCCAAGATTGATATTGCCATATCCCAGAGTCCTTCCTATGTTGCCATCTCCATAAGAAACACTTGGGCCAGCCTTCTCCACAAACTCTGACAGCAGGGCCTTATTTCCAGTCATGTGTCCTGAACATCCACTGTCCAAGACTAGAATATTCTTCCTGTTGCCCTGCAATCACAAAGACCACTAATTGTTAGTTTTAAGGACCCAGACTTGCTTGGATCCCTTGGCCTTATTAAGTTTGTTAGCTTTTGCAGCGGAATTATTATTATCAGAGTTTGAGCTAACAGACTTTGCAACAGAGTTTGTACTAGAAACAGAGTTTGTACTTGCAGAGTTTTTATTAACCTTTAAAGAGGGTTTCAATTGATAATAATCATAATACAAACTATGATATTCTTTGCAAGTATAAATAGAATGCCATAAACTACCACAATGAAAACATGGATCTTGTGGTTTACATCTAATACTACTTTTTCTAACTCCAGACTTTGTAGGTAAAGAGTTAATGTCCTTGTTCTTCCTGCAAAAATTAGCAAGATGATTAGTATTACCACAGTTATGGCATGTCTTCCTAGGTGCATTTGGAACAGGCATGTAGTTATTACTCTTGTCTATACCAATCTTGCCATTTCTGTTTTTCCTAGGCTCTTTGTTTTTGTCATCAGACTTTACCTCTTTAAGCTTATGTTTAAGCTGTTTCTGAGTCATCAGTCCTATGTTAACCTGTTTGGGCTTATCAGATTTTAAATTCTTGTTAATCTCTGATTTTGGTCTACTCTGTTTAGACTTAGAGGATTCAACAACAAATTTTACAGGTTTAACCTTAGGTTTTTGAGTTTTGACAAACTCTGTTTTTGATGACTCAGCTTCAGAGTTATCAGTGTAACCTAGTCCTTTCTTCCAGTTTCCACTACCTAAGATATCTTGAGTAGTTTTGCCTGAATTAGTCCATGTCTTTATGATCTCCCTTTCCTTAGCAAGTTCTGATTGAAGAGATGCATACCTCTTTAATAATTCATCTTTGACAATGACAGCATCATCTCTTTCTTTCTGAACTTCCAACATCTGAACTAATTCTTTTTCTAGAAAATCATTCCTTTTCTTTACACTCAGAGTTTCAGATTTTAATCTTTCATTTTCTAAAGTCTGATCTCTAAAGCTGATATGTAAAGTTTTAAGAAACAATCTTAACTCAGTTATATCTTCAGTATCAAAGGCAAGAGTAGAATGAGGTACCTTAGCAGGAGATTCAGAGTTGTTGTCAGTGTTTGCCATCAGAGCATAGTTGACTTCTTCTTCTGAATCAGATGTATCTGTCCAGTTTCCTTTCTTGGTGATAAAGGCTTTTTCTTTTTCCTTCTTGGCTTTCTTGCATTCAGATGCAAAGTGTCCCTTTTCACCACAGTTAAAACAGGTATACTTGTCAGCTTTTCCAGCTTTCCCTTCTTTGCCCTCATTCTTCTTAAAGTTCTTCTTGTCATAAACTCTGTCAGAGTTTCTGTCTTTCCTTGAAAAACTTTTGCCTTTGTTGAACTTTTTGTAGGCCAACTTCTTGAAGCTTTTCACCATCAATGCTGCTAATTGCATCATCTCATCATCACTTTCTTCAGAGTCTGAGGGAACATCAGAGTTTGAGTCATCAGAGTTTGATGACTCAATGTCAGACTTTGTGACATGAGCTTTTCCCTTGCTCTTAGCATCTTCCTCTTGAACTTTCAGAGCAACAGACTTTGATTTTCCTCCATGTCTTTTGCTCCTTTGCTCCATCTCAAGTTCATGAGTCTTCAGTCTTCCATAAACATCATCAAGAGACATTTCTCCAAGATCAAGATTGTCTCTTATTGTAGTGACTTTCAAATCCCATTTTTCAGGAAGAGCTAGAAGGAATTTGAGGTTTGAGTCTTCAAGATCATATTCCTTGTCCACCAGAGATAAGTCATTCAACAGTTTGACAAATCTGTCATACAGATCTGTCAGAGACTCACCAGATTTTGAGTCAAAGTGCTCATACTCCTGTGTAAGGATTGTTTTTCTGTTTTTCTTAATGGCCTGAGTTCCTTGACATCTGGTTTCCAGAGCATCCCAGATTTGTTTGGCAGTTTTGCACCCAATCACCCTATTAGACATTGCATTATCAAGGGCACTGTGCAACAGATGCTTCACTTTTGCATCTTTACTGATAGATGAGATGTCCTCTGGGGTATAATCTTTCTTTTCCTTTGGAACCATCTTTTGAGGTTCATCTGCAATCCCAACAGAGAGCTTGGTGGGCATATGTGGTCCATCATAAATCCTGTCAAGGTATTCTGGATCAACAGAGTCTAAGAATATGATCATTCTTTCTTTCCAGACTGGATATTCAGATGCCTTAAGGATTGGAACTCTAAAGGATGAGGCTTGTGATTTTTCAGACATGATTGTGTTTAAGATCTCACTGTAGTAGTCTTAACAGACCTGGCTCTGATACCACTTGTTAGGTCCTATAAACTCACTATATAATATGATATAGTGACCACAATCTGTAACACAGTAAGACAATATAAGAAATTGTAATCAATAAACTCTTATATTCACAAAGCTTTGATGGTTACAAAAACTCTCTCAGTGATTTATATTGTATCACTAAGAGCTGCTAGGGTTCTAAACAATATACTCGATAACTCAACTCATATAGAGTAACCCTAATCTGTGTTTATATAGACACAGTTACAAAATCAATCTCTGATTTGATATCCTATAAATCTGCTATGAATTCTATCAATCAAAGATTACTCCAGTTTTCTGTTTAGTTTCCATAGTCAGCAAATCACTCCTCCGCTTCTATCCTTCCTTGAAGTATATCTGCTTCTGAGCTCTTTCCACGTGTAAACTTGATAAGTGGTATTTATACACACTTATAGGCCTTCATTTCCACTTAAATTGGTTGGTTGTACTTAAGTGTTTAGTGTCTTTTGATGTGTTTTTATTGTTTTTCTGTGCAGGTCACGAGTTGAGGTGATGAAGTGATTTTCTATCATTTTAGGTTGTTTTTAGTGCATTATTTGCAAGAATAGAGAATTGTGGATTCATCGCGACTTGGGATTTTGTGGGTATATCTTCTACAAACCCTCACGAGAGCACACTCGTCCACTAGAGCTATCTAGGGGTTTAAAGGGCTTGTTGCATATGCTAAATGCAACCGTGATCACCTACGGAAGTGGTACTAGAGCGAGGAAGGACATGCACGCGAGAACGAGCTGAAAAACGAAGAATTGGGCTGCCAGTGGCAGACAGTAGCGCGCCCGCGCTAACCTCTAGCGCGCCCGCGCTATCTACTGCTGCCACTAGCGCGCCCGCGCTAGTATAGCGCGGTGGCGCCCTCCAGAAGTGTTCCGGGCCGATTTTTATAGCTTTGCTGATGGATTTTCGCAGCGGACGAGGCCCGGTTGACTTAGTCAAAGCATTTTAATCTCTCAAGTGTAAAAACCCTAGCCTCGGAGAAGTAGTTTTTATCGTAGAATATCGAAACAATTTCATAGTTAGTTTTCTTTTGTATCAAAGCACATTATCAGTTGTATTGGATCGTTCTTTGCGAGGAAGTGACAGTTTCGAGCAAGATCGTGAACATCAAATCTGTAACGTGTGATCCTTATTATTATTAATTCAAGCATTTTTATTTCGTTTAATTCTTGTCTTTTATTTATCATGCTTTCATTAGAACCCATGATGTCGATTAGTTCGATTATGAACTAACCGCCTTCATGGGATTCTAATGGATTTATCGATGTAGTCTAGTAACGAATATTACTTACTTGATTTTGTGACGTACGCTGATTTCTTTGCATGAGCCGTGCTTATTCTTCTTAGGAGCGTAGCTAACTTCTAAGTTGTTTGTTAATTCTTTCTGAAGCGAGAGTGGATGATTGAATTTAGAACTATGCCATGTAAACATAGGATTATGTGAATGAAACATAATTTGTGGTAGACTTGAACTATTTTTATCACCCTGTGTAATCACGATAGATGACTTGTTATTTAAACCTCTCTGCTTACACTACCGCTATAGAGATATAGGGTCTGAGCTTTGTTGGTGTCCATGAGATTTCTGTCTTAATTGCGGATTTTGATTGGTATGATATGTGTGCAACGAGAGTTGGCATGTATTACTTTCGTGTTGTCTGATTAGGATCAACAGTCACATGTTAATCAGTAATTTCAATTCTAGATGAATTCGATAATGAAGTTAGAATCCCATGTGTTTTCCTATTCTGAATTTGATTAGTAATTTTAGTTATTAGTATAAAAGAAACCATCCTTGTTAATTGTCTTGGCAGTGAGAATTGATCATACATTGTTGCATAGGTGCGTATTCTTAATTCACCAGTCTCTGTGGGAACGAACAAATATATTACTTGTGATCACGTGCGCTTGCGTGTAGTGTAGTTTTCACCGAACAAGTTTTTGGCGCCGCTGCCGGGGACTCGGTGTTAATTAACTAGTTTACGTACTTGTCATCAGTGTGCATTAAAATTCACTGACTAGGATTCTATTCTCTTCTCACTTTTCTTCTTTTCTTTATTTCAGGTGCTTGGATCGCGTTTTTGCAAACACATTCTCAAACCAGTAAGGAAGCAATGGATTCATCTTCTTTCTCTGATTCTGAAACAATGAATTATGCAAGGACAGCAGTTGGTGAGGCGTCACGTGAATTTTCTCGTTTGAACATCAATGATAATCAGGCTGACACAATTGAACCAGCAATATCAGCCAGTGGCATTCGCATCAAACCATCAATCATTCTCAAGCTGCAAGACACCATTCAATTTGGGGGTTCTGTTCTTGAGGACCCAAACCTGCATCTAAGAAATTTCGAGAAATTCATTACTGCATTGGATTTCAATATCGGACCTAAGGATCTGGTGAAGCTGAGACTCTTTCCATTCACGCTACGTGATGTAGCACGATCGTGGTTTATCTCTCTCTCGGCAAGCACTACTAATAGCTGGAACAAGTTGGAGAAAATATTCTGTACAAGGTTTTATCCTCTAATCAAAGTATCAGCTATCAAAAACACTGAAGGCAAATTCTCTCAATTCTCGGGAGAATATCTTTGCCTAGCGTGGGACCGATTCAAGAAGATTCTCGAAAATCTCAAGGAAGATGACATGCCTCCGGGAATGGCAATTAATTACTTCTACAGGGGTCTTAACAGTCAATGTAGAGCAGAGTTAGACGTGGCAGCTGGAGGAAGTTTGTGGAACAAAAGCTTCGATGATGCTTACGAACTGATAGAGAACCTAGCCGCTGCTGAGCACAAAGATCTAAAGTGGAAAATTCCAAAAGAGGAAGAATCAGAGGAGGATGAAGCGGTCGAAGTCACTCAGGAAATCCAGATGACTAATTGGCACAGAATTAGAGCTCACTCAGACTCAAACTTTAATGCAAGTGGAGACACTTGTCCTCTATTCTCTACCAGTGCGAGTAACCAATCTGAGATTCAATCACCTGCAAATTCAACATTGAATGAAGCACAGTACCGAAGGTTAATCAGGCGTATTGACGCAGTGGAAGAACGAATTGGTCGTTTTGCTGATATATTAACAGACTCTCTTGCTGAAGCATTCTTGGCACTAGATGTTAATATTACTTGGGATTCGTTTGGTTATGGAACGAGGTATCCTCCACAGGATACTTCATCGGAATCGGATTAAGTCTGGACTTCACGTCGAGCTAACGACGTTAAACAAGCGCTTCGTGGGAGGCAACCCACGCATTGGAACCACATTGTACCATTGTAAACCTCAAAAACACAAAAATCGAAAAATTCAGCCCCCGGGTGTCAGACACTAGCGCGCCCGCGCTAGTGTCAGCGCGCCCGCGCTAAGTTGCACAGCGCGCCCGCGCTATACTTAGCGCGGCCGCGCTACTGACTGCCGAGTCAGCCGAATTTTCACCCAAAAATTTTCTTTTTTCGTTTTTAAAAGCCCACAATCCTAATTTTGCATGCCTAGCCCGAAATACATCCCATAAAACCCTAACTCAACTCTACAATCCTTATATAAACACAAAACCCATATCCAAATCTCATTATAATTCTCTCAACCCTAATTACATATACACATCCATACACACAACCTTCATCCAATCTCTCAAACCCACTACACACAAATCTCTTGCAACTCTAAATCTTTACCAATGGCACCCAAAAGAGCCCGAAGATCACAAGGAACAAGCACCCAAGCCCCCGCATCTAGCGATTCTTCCTCGATGGGTGAGGTTGAGTTCACCTCGGATGGTGCGCGAACCGAGTTTCAACGGCTTATGAATAAGTCGTTAGTCAAGGAGAGGGGATTCTTACCCACGGCGGAGGATGGTGAGCTTTTGAACATGGTTCAAGAGCGGGGTTGGGAATCTTTTTGCGAGGCTCCGGAGGCGGTTCCCTTGGCTATTATTCGAGAGTTTTATGCTGATGCCAAGGAGAATCGCGATGGATTCACGGTGGTGCGGGGAATCCGTGTTGATTATAGTGCGGAGGCGATCCGTAGAGTTATTGGGGGGCGTGCCAAGCGCCGTAATGAAGAAGATTGGGTGGTTGAGAGGATTGGGCGTGCCAAACGCCGTTTTGACGACGATCCAATTGATTTTGAGCGGTTGGTGTATGACATGTGTGTACCGGACACGCATTGGAAGATGACTGCACCTCCTTTGCCGGCACATGTTTCGTTTCCAGCAGCCGCGTTGAACCGGTATGCGAAGGCGTGGAACGCCTTCATCTGTGCTAACATCATGCCATCTTCACATGGGCATGAGGTGACAGTGGAGAGAGCTATTCTGCTCTTTGGGATTGTCTCGGGCAAGTATATTGATCTGGGACATGTTATTCATCAGGGGATTCTGAGGTTCTTGAAGGGAGGAACCACTGGTGCCATTCCATATGGCACAATTGTGACGAAGCTCTGTCGATCGAGCGGTGTTCGTTGGCCATCCAACGAGCAATTACAGTTGCCAGGGACACCTATTGATCATTCGGCGATCAGTCGGATGACAGAGTGGGATGGAGGAATTCCCCACCCTCGAGGCCTCGGGTACTTATATGATGAGATGCCAGGGGGACGTCCAGAGTTTGTGAGGAGGGAGCAGCCTAGAGCTTCTGGAGCTGGTACTTCACAGACGGAGAGGAGCTCCGAACCGATGGGAGATGCTCATTATCGCCGCCTAGCGAGACGGATGGATACCATGCATGACATCCACCAGAGGTTTGCTTTTGACTTGACACAGGCTCTAGGTAGTGCTTTCCAGGCACAGGGGGTCACAGTTCAGTGGCCAGTATTCGGAGCAGGGATGCAGTATCCTCCACCTGATTCACCTCCAGCAGAGGAGGGGGAGGACTCGGACTCCGAGTAGGTATGTGGGTGCTCTAGCCTTTTTATCACTTTCAATGGGGACATTGAATATTTTAAGTTTGGGGGTGGTAATCTAAGGAAGAGCATATTATTAGATAGTTTTTTTTTTTATTATTTGCATGTGTTAGTTAGATCATGTAGTTCACGTTTATTTTATTTTGCTTTGATTATTTCTCACATTTTTTTTTATTTTTTTTTTATTTTTCTCATTTTTTTTATTTTACATGTTTAGTGGTAATTGTCATAGTTAGTATCACGAGCATTTGCATGAATTATGAAGTTAAGCCAAGTTAATTGCCTATGATGAGTTATGTGCGTAGTTCTTGATTAGTAGTTTCAATTGCAATGCTAGGTTAGTACTTGGAAATTGCTTGTGTTGGAAATTGTAATTCACATATGTTCTTGAGATAGGATTTAGACGAAATTCCATGAATTCTAGGATTGAATTGAGCATCCTTCAGCTTAAGTCTGTAAATCTTAAGTTTGGGGGAACTGAGGAGTAGATATACCTTTCTAGAAAAAAAAAAAGAAAAAAAAAAGTAGTAAATAAATTCACTAAAAAAAATAAGTGGTAGAATTAACTAGGTTGAGCTCATTAGTACTCGAGTAATTAAGTCTGAGGGGACTTTGTGCCTAACAACCTAAAGCCCTTCGTGGTTTGGGATTGTTGACCCAACGCTCGCTACATGGGTACTAGTGCATAAATCTTTAAGGATCTCAACCATTGCACAGTTAAATAAACCACTAGAATAAAGTGAATAATTGGTGTGTGAAGTCTTATGGTGTTCGTAACGCATTTACACTGCGAAGCGCTCTGACCCTAGACCGAGCAATTAATCACCAATAAAAAGAAAAAGAAAAAAAAAATATATATAGTGAATAAAATAGAAGGGTGTGGACATTCTTTGGGACCTTGGCTTTAGTTGGACTTGAGTGACGGGGTGTTAGTTTTAAACTTTTACGATTCTTGATTGGGATTCTGTGGGAGTAGTAGTTTTGTCTTGTCTCAATAAAAGAGCATGCTTGCACACACGGGCACTCCACACTTGTAAATAGAAGAGTAATTGACTTGGTAGCGAGAGAGATGAAATTCGAGAACATTAGCACAATCTGAGGTATTATAATTGGCAAGGCAATTACTTCATAGTTTACTCATTCATCACGTAGTTGCATTCATGCATTGCATTGTATTATTGTATAGTGTCGTTGACGCTTGAGGACAAGCATCAGTTTAAGTTTGGGGGTGTGATAAGTGGTATTTATACACACTTATAGGCCTTCATTTCCACTTAAATTGGTTGGTTGTACTTAAGTGTTTAGTGTCTTTTGATGTGTTTTTATTGTTTTTCTGTGCAGGACACGAGTTGAGGTGATGAAGTGATTTTCTATCATTTTAGGTTGTTTTTAGTGCATTATTTGCAAGAATAGAGAATTGTGGATTCATCGCGACTTGGGATTTTGTGGGTATATCTTCTACAAACCCTCACGAGAGCACACTCGTCCACTAGAGCTATCTAGGGGTTTAAAGGGCTTGTTGCATATGCTAAATGCAACCGTGATCACCTACGGAAGTGGTACTAGAGCGAGGAAGGACATGCACGCGAGAACGAGCTGAAAAACGAAGAATTGGGCTGCCAGTGGCAGACAGTAGCGCGCCCGCGCTAACCTCTAGCGCGCCCGCGCTATCTACTGCTGCCACTAGCGCGCCCGCGCTAGTATAGCGCGGTGACGCCCTCCAGAAGTGTTCCGGGCCGATTTTTATAGCTTTGCTGATGGATTTTCGCAGCGGACGAGGCCCGGTTGACTTAGTCAAAGCATTTTAATCTCTCAAGTGTAAAAACCCTAGCCTCGGAGAAGTAGTTTTTATCGTAGAATATCGAAACAATTTCATAGTTAGTTTTCTTTTGTATCAAAGCACATTATCAGTTGTATTGGATCGTTCTTTGCGAGGAAGTGACAGTTTCGAGCAAGATCGTGAACATCAAATCTGTAACGTGTGATCCTTATTATTATTAATTCAAGCATTTTTATTTCGTTTAATTCTTGTCTTTTATTTATCATGCTTTCATTAGAACCCATGATGTCGATTAGTTCGATTATGAACTAACCGCCTTCATGGGATTCTAATGGATTTTTCGATGTAGTCTAGTAACGAATAATAATTACTTGATTTTGTGACGTACGCTGATTTCTTTGCATGAGCCGTGCTTATTCTTCTTAGGAGCGTAGCTAACTTCTAAGTTGTTTGTTAATTCTTTCTGAAGCGAGAGTGGATGATTGAATTTAGAACTATGCCATGTAAACATAGGATTATGTGAATGAAACATAATTTGTGGTAGACTTGAACTATTTTTATCACCCTGTGTAATCACGATAGATGACTTGTTATTTAAACCTCTCTGCTTACACTACCGCTATAGAGATATAGGGTCTGAGCTTTGTTGGTGTCCATGAGATTTCTGTCTTAATTGCGGATTTTGATTGGTATGATATGTGTGCAACGAGAGTTGGCATGTATTACTTTCGTGTTGTCTGATTAGGATCAACAGTCACATGTTAATCAGTAATTTCAATTCTAGATGAATTCGATAATGAAGTTAGAATCCCATGTGTTTTCCTATTCTGAATTTGATTAGTAATTTTAGTTATTAGTATAAAAGAACACATCCTTGTTAATTGTCTTGGCAGTGAAGATTGATCATACATTGTTGCATAGGTGCGTATTCTTAATTCACCAGTCTCTGTGGGAACGAACAAATATATTACTTGTGATCACGTGCGCTTGCGTGTAGTGTAGTTTTCACCGAACAAGTTTTTGGACTTTGTGCCTAACAACCTAAAGCCCTTCGTGGTTTGGGATTGTTGACCCAACGCTCGCTACATGGGTACTAGTGCATAAATCTTTAAGGATCTCAACCATTGCACAGTTAAATAAACCACTAGAATAAAGTGAATAATTGGTGTGTGAAGTCTTATGGTGTTCGTAACGCATTTACACTGCGAAGCGCTCTGACCCTAGACCGAGCAATTAATCACCAATAAAAAGAAAAAGAAAAAAAAAATATATAGTGAATAAAATAGAAGGGTATGGACATTCTTTGGGACCTTGGCTTTAGTTGGACTTGAGTGACGGGGTGTTAGTTTTAAACTTTTACGATTCTTGATTGGGATTCTGTGGGAGTAGTAGTTTTGTCTTGTCTCAATAAAAGAGCATGCTTGCACACACGGGCACTCCACACTTGTAAATAGAAGAGTAATTGACTTGGTAGCGAGAGAGATGAAATTCGAGAACATTAGCACAATCTGAGGTATTATAATTGGCAAGGCAATTACTTCATAGTTTACTCATTCATCACGTAGTTGCATTCATGCATTGCATTGTATTATTGTATAGTGTCGTTGACGCTTGAGGACAAGCATCAGTTTAAGTTTGGGGGTGTGATAAGTGGTATTTATACACACTTATAGGCCTTCATTTCCACTTAAATTGGTTGGTTGTACTTAAGTGTTTAGTGTCTTTTGATGTGTTTTTATTGTTTTTCTGTGCAGGTCACGAGTTGAGGTGATGAAGTGATTTTCTATCATTTTAGGTTGTTTTTAGTGCATTATTTGCAAGAATAGAGAATTGTGGATTCATCGCGACTTGGGATTTTGTGGGTATATCTTCTACAAACCCTCACGAGAGCACACTCGTCCACTAGAGCTATCTAGGGGTTTAAAGGGCTTGTTGCATATGCTAAATGCAACCGTGATCACCTACGGAAGTGGTACTAGAGCGAGGAAGGACATGCACGCGAGAACGAGCTGAAAAACGAAGAATTGGGCTGCCAGTGGCAGACAGTAGCGCGCCCGCGCTAACCTCTAGCGCGCCCGCGCTATCTACTGCTGCCACTAGCGCGCCCGCGCTAGTATAGCGCGGTGGCGCCCTCCAGAAGTGTTCCGGGCCGATTTTTATAGCTTTGCTGATGGATTTTCGCAGCGGACGAGGCCCGGTTGACTTAGTCAAAGCATTTTAATCTCTCAAGTGTAAAAACCCTAGCCTCGGAGAAGTAGTTTTTATCGTAGAATATCGAAACAATTTCATAGTTAGTTTTCTTTTGTATCAAAGCACATTATCAGTTGTATTGGATCGTTCTTTGCGAGGAAGTGACAGTTTCGAGCAAGATCGTGAACATCAAATCTGTAACGTGTGATCCTTATTATTATTAATTCAAGCATTTTTATTTCGTTTAATTCTTGTCTTTTATTTATCATGCTTTCATTAGAACCCATGATGTCGATTAGTTCGATTATGAACTAACCGCCTTCATGGGATTCTAATGGATTTATCGATGTAGTCTAGTAACGAATATTACTTACTTGATTTTGTGACGTACGCTGATTTCTTTGCATGAGCCGTGCTTATTCTTCTTAGGAGCGTAGCTAACTTCTAAGTTGTTTGTTAATTCTTTCTGAAGCGAGAGTGGATGATTGAATTTAGAACTATGCCATGTAAACATAGGATTATGTGAATGAAACATAATTTGTGGTAGACTTGAACTATTTTTATCACCCTGTGTAATCACGATAGATGACTTGTTATTTAAACCTCTCTGCTTACACTACCGCTATAGAGATATAGGGTCTGAGCTTTGTTGGTGTCCATGAGATTTCTGTCTTAATTGCGGATTTTGATTGGTATGATATGTGTGCAACGAGAGTTGGCATGTATTACTTTCGTGTTGTCTGATTAGGATCAACAGTCACATGTTAATCAGTAATTTCAATTCTAGATGAATTCGATAATGAAGTTAGAATCCCATGTGTTTTCCTATTCTGAATTTGATTAGTAATTTTAGTTATTAGTATAAAAGAAACCATCCTTGTTAATTGTCTTGGCAGTGAGAATTGATCATACATTGTTGCATAGGTGCGTATTCTTAATTCACCAGTCTCTGTGGGAACGAACAAATATATTACTTGTGATCACGTGCGCTTGCGTGTAGTGTAGTTTTCACCGAACAAGTTTTTGGCGCCGCTGCCGGGGACTCGGTGTTAATTAACTAGTTTACGTACTTGTCATCAGTGTGCATTAAAATTCACTGACTAGGATTCTATTCTCTTCTCACTTTTCTTCTTTTCTTTATTTCAGGTGCTTGGATCGCGTTTTTGCAAACACATTCTCAAACCAGTAAGGAAGCAATGGATTCATCTTCTTTCTCTGATTCTGAAACAATGAATTATGCAAGGACAGCAGTTGGTGAGGCGTCACGTGAATTTTCTCGTTTGAACATCAATGATAATCAGGCTGACACAATTGAACCAGCAATATCAGCCAGTGGCATTCGCATCAAACCATCAATCATTCTCAAGCTGCAAGACACCATTCAATTTGGGGGTTCTGTTCTTGAGGACCCAAACCTGCATCTAAGAAATTTCGAGAAATTCATTACTGCATTGGATTTCAATATCGGACCTAAGGATCTGGTGAAGCTGAGACTCTTTCCATTCACGCTACGTGATGTAGCACGATCGTGGTTTATCTCTCTCTCGGCAAGCACTACTAATAGCTGGAACAAGTTGGAGAAAATATTCTGTACAAGGTTTTATCCTCTAATCAAAGTATCAGCTATCAAAAACACTGAAGGCAAATTCTCTCAATTCTCGGGAGAATATCTTTGCCTAGCGTGGGACCGATTCAAGAAGATTCTCGAAAATCTCAAGGAAGATGACATGCCTCCGGGAATGGCAATTAATTACTTCTACAGGGGTCTTAACAGTCAATGTAGAGCAGAGTTAGACGTGGCAGCTGGAGGAAGTTTGTGGAACAAAAGCTTCGATGATGCTTACGAACTGATAGAGAACCTAGCCGCTGCTGAGCACAAAGATCTAAAGTGGAAAATTCCAAAAGAGGAAGAATCAGAGGAGGATGAAGCGGTCGAAGTCACTCAGGAAATCCAGATGACTAATTGGCACAGAATTAGAGCTCACTCAGACTCAAACTTTAATGCAAGTGGAGACACTTGTCCTCTATTCTCTACCAGTGCGAGTAACCAATCTGAGATTCAATCACCTGCAAATTCAACATTGAATGAAGCACAGTACCGAAGGTTAATCAGGCGTATTGACGCAGTGGAAGAACGAATTGGTCGTTTTGCTGATATATTAACAGACTCTCTTGCTGAAGCATTCTTGGCACTAGATGTTAATATTACTTGGGATTCGTTTGGTTATGGAACGAGGTATCCTCCACAGGATACTTCATCGGAATCGGATTAAGTCTGGACTTCACGTCGAGCTAACGACGTTAAACAAGCGCTTCGTGGGAGGCAACCCACGCATTGGAACCACATTGTACCATTGTAAACCTCAAAAACACAAAAATCGAAAAATTCAGCCCCCGGGTGTCAGACACTAGCGCGCCCGCGCTAGTGTCAGCGCGCCCGCGCTAAGTTGCACAGCGCGCCCGCGCTATACTTAGCGCGGCCGCGCTACTGACTGCCGAGTCAGCCGAATTTTCACCCAAAAATTTTCTTTTTTCGTTTTTAAAAGCCCACAATCCTAATTTTGCATGCCTAGCCCGAAATACATCCCATAAAACCCTAACTCAACTCTACAATCCTTATATAAACACAAAACCCATATCCAAATCTCATTATAATTCTCTCAACCCTAATTACATATACACATCCATACACACAACCTTCATCCAATCTCTCAAACCCACTACACACAAATCTCTTGCAACTCTAAATCTTTACCAATGGCACCCAAAAGAGCCCGAAGATCACAAGGAACAAGCACCCAAGCCCCCGCATCTAGCGATTCTTCCTCGATGGGTGAGGTTGAGTTCACCTCGGATGGTGCGCGAACCGAGTTTCAACGGCTTATGAATAAGTCGTTAGTCAAGGAGAGGGGATTCTTACCCACGGCGGAGGATGGTGAGCTTTTGAACATGGTTCAAGAGCGGGGTTGGGAATCTTTTTGCGAGGCTCCGGAGGCGGTTCCCTTGGCTATTATTCGAGAGTTTTATGCTGATGCCAAGGAGAATCGCGATGGATTCACGGTGGTGCGGGGAATCCGTGTTGATTATAGTGCGGAGGCGATCCGTAGAGTTATTGGGGGGCGTGCCAAGCGCCGTAATGAAGAAGATTGGGTGGTTGAGAGGATTGGGCGTGCCAAACGCCGTTTTGACGACGATCCAATTGATTTTGAGCGGTTGGTGTATGACATGTGTGTACCGGACACGCATTGGAAGATGACTGCACCTCCTTTGCCGGCACATGTTTCGTTTCCAGCAGCCGCGTTGAACCGGTATGCGAAGGCGTGGAACGCCTTCATCTGTGCTAACATCATGCCATCTTCACATGGGCATGAGGTGACAGTGGAGAGAGCTATTCTGCTCTTTGGGATTGTCTCGGGCAAGTATATTGATCTGGGACATGTTATTCATCAGGGGATTCTGAGGTTCTTGAAGGGAGGAACCACTGGTGCCATTCCATATGGCACAATTGTGACGAAGCTCTGTCGATCGAGCGGTGTTCGTTGGCCATCCAACGAGCAATTACAGTTGCCAGGGACACCTATTGATCATTCGGCGATCAGTCGGATGACAGAGTGGGATGGAGGAATTCCCCACCCTCGAGGCCTCGGGTACTTATATGATGAGATGCCAGGGGGACGTCCAGAGTTTGTGAGGAGGGAGCAGCCTAGAGCTTCTGGAGCTGGTACTTCACAGACGGAGAGGAGCTCCGAACCGATGGGAGATGCTCATTATCGCCGCCTAGCGAGACGGATGGATACCATGCATGACATCCACCAGAGGTTTGCTTTTGACTTGACACAGGCTCTAGGTAGTGCTTTCCAGGCACAGGGGGTCACAGTTCAGTGGCCAGTATTCGGAGCAGGGATGCAGTATCCTCCACCTGATTCACCTCCAGCAGAGGAGGGGGAGGACTCGGACTCCGAGTAGGTATGTGGGTGCTCTAGCCTTTTTATCACTTTCAATGGGGACATTGAATATTTTAAGTTTGGGGGTGGTAATCTAAGGAAGAGCATATTATTAGATAGTTTTTTTTTTATTATTTGCATGTGTTAGTTTTTCTCAATTTTTTTTTATTTTACATGTTTAGTGGTAATTGTCGTAGTTAGTATCACGAGCATTTGCATGAATTATGAAGTTAAGCCAAGTTAATTGCCTATGATGAGTTATGTGCGTAGTTCTTGATTAGTAGTTTCAATTGCAATGCTAGGTTAGTACTTGGAAATTGCTTGTGTTGGAAATTGTAATTCACATATGTTCTTGAGATAGGATTTAGACGAAATTCCATGAATTCTAGGATTGAATTGAGCATCCTTCAGCTTAAGTCTGTAAATCTTAAGTTTGGGGGAACTGAGGAGTAGATATACCTTTCTAGAAAAAAAAGAAAAAAAAAAGAGTAGTAAATAAATTCACTAAAAAAATAAGTGGTAGAATTAACTAGGTTGAGCTCATTAGTACTCGAGTAATTAAGTCTGAGGGGACTTTGTGCCTAACAACCTAAAGCCCTTCGTGGTTTGGGATTGTTGACCCAACGCTCGCTACATGGGTACTAGTGCATAAATCTTTAAGGATCTCAACCATTGCACAGTTAAATAAACCACTAGAATAAAGTGAATAATTGGTGTGTGAAGTCTTATGGTGTTCGTAACGCATTTACACTGCGAAGCGCTCTGACCCTAGACCGAGCAATTAATCACCAATAAAAAGAAAAAGAAAAAAAAAATATATAGTGAATAAAATAGAAGGGTGTGGACATTCTTTGGGACCTTGGCTTTAGTTGGACTTGAGTGACGGGGTGTTAGTTTTAAACTTTTACGATTCTTGATTGGGATTCTGTGGGAGTAGTAGTTTTGTCTTGTCTCAATAAAAGAGCATGCTTGCACACACGGGCACTCCACACTTGTAAATAGAAGAGTAATTGACTTGGTAGCGAGAGAGATGAAATTCGAGAACATTAGCACAATCTGAGGTATTATAATTGGCAAGGCAATTACTTCATAGTTTACTCATTCATCACGTAGTTGCATTCATGCATTGCATTGTATTATTGTATAGTGTCGTTGACGCTTGAGGACAAGCATCAGTTTAAGTTTGGGGGTGTGATAAGTGGTATTTATACACACTTATAGGCCTTCATTTCCACTTAAATTGGTTGGTTGTACTTAAGTGTTTAGTGTCTTTTGATGTGTTTTTATTGTTTTTCTGTGCAGGTCACGAGTTGAGGTGATGAAGTGATTTTCTATCATTTTAGGTTGTTTTTAGTGCATTATTTGCAAGAATAGAGAATTGTGGATTCATCGCGACTTGGGATTTTGTGGGTATATCTTCTACAAACCCTCACGAGAGCACACTCGTCCACTAGAGCTATCTAGGGGTTTAAAGGGCTTGTTGCATATGCTAAATGCAACCGTGATCACCTACGGAAGTGGTACTAGAGCGAGGAAGGACATGCACGCGAGAACGAGCTGAAAAACGAAGAATTGGGCTGCCAGTGGCAGACAGTAGCGCGCCCGCGCTAACCTCTAGCGCGCCCGCGCTATCTACTGCTGCCACTAGCGCGCCCGCGCTAGTATAGCGCGGTGGCGCCCTCCAGAAGTGTTCCGGGCCGATTTTTATAGCTTTGCTGATGGATTTTCGCAGCGGACGAGGCCCGGTTGACTTAGTCAAAGCATTTTAATCTCTCAAGTGTAAAAACCCTAGCCTCGGAGAAGTAGTTTTTATCGTAGAATATCGAAACAATTTCATAGTTAGTTTTCTTTTGTATCAAAGCACATTATCAGTTGTATTGGATCGTTCTTTGCGAGGAAGTGACAGTTTCGAGCAAGATCGTGAACATCAAATCTGTAACGTGTGATCCTTATTATTATTAATTCAAGCATTTTTATTTCGTTTAATTCTTGTCTTTTATTTATCATGCTTTCATTAGAACCCATGATGTCGATTAGTTCGATTATGAACTAACCGCCTTCATGGGATTCTAATGGATTTATCGATGTAGTCTAGTAACGAATATTACTTACTTGATTTTGTGACGTACGCTGATTTCTTTGCATGAGCCGTGCTTATTCTTCTTAGGAGCGTAGCTAACTTCTAAGTTGTTTGTTAATTCTTTCTGAAGCGAGAGTGGATGATTGAATTTAGAACTATGCCATGTAAACATAGGATTATGTGAATGAAACATAATTTGTGGTAGACTTGAACTATTTTTATCACCCTGTGTAATCACGATAGATGACTTGTTATTTAAACCTCTCTGCTTACACTACCGCTATAGAGATATAGGGTCTGAGCTTTGTTGGTGTCCATGAGATTTCTGTCTTAATTGCGGATTTTGATTGGTATGATATGTGTGCAACGAGAGTTGGCATGTATTACTTTCGTGTTGTCTGATTAGGATCAACAGTCACATGTTAATCAGTAATTTCAATTCTAGATGAATTCGATAATGAAGTTAGAATCCCATGTGTTTTCCTATTCTGAATTTGATTAGTAATTTTAGTTATTAGTATAAAAGAAACCATCCTTGTTAATTGTCTTGGCAGTGAGAATTGATCATACATTGTTGCATAGGTGCGTATTCTTAATTCACCAGTCTCTGTGGGAACGAACAAATATATTACTTGTGATCACGTGCGCTTGCGTGTAGTGTAGTTTTCACCGAACAAAACTCTGTCGAGTCTTGACTATGTAAACTCTGATCAGACTTTGCTAAACTCTGTCAGACTTTATCAAACTCTGATCAGCTTCCCGATTAAACTCTGATGATTCCTGTTCTAAAACAGACTTTAAGAATATTAGTAATCATCAATTATATCTAACACAAAGACTCGACAAAACGAAACAGAGCAGAGACACAAGAATGAAACAAAAGCAATCAACAACCATGGCACTCGACTCAAAAAAAACCCAGCCAAACTGAACTAAACTCAAACCAAAAACTAAACAGCAGGAACAAAGCAGACCCTGGCAATGATTTGAAGGACAAATTAAACAGAAATCCACAGAACAACAGCTCGACTAAACAGCCAGAACTCGGTAGCCAAACTAATTCGAACTAACAGCCGAACTAAACTCAAAGAAAACAGGAATCACAAAACAAAGAGAAGAAGGAAACGCAGAGCAGTAAATAAAGAAGTCGATAGGGTTTTTGCCGAGGTTTGTGAAACGAAAACAGAGAATGGGTTTTGTTTTTAAACAAAAACAGAGGAGAGGTGTTTTAATGGTTTTAAGAAATGGTTTGCTAATATTCTTTTTTTTCCAGAACAACTTTGCATTAAAATAAATCAATCTAAAGACGCAGCCTGTAAATATAGACCCTCACACAAATTGATTTTGTGTAGGGTTCAAACACTTCTTAAAAAGTTAAATCTTAATATAAAGAGAGCTACGATTAATTAATGGCTCCTTCCAATCTACAAACAACTTTGAACTTTGTAGTTAGAGGAAGATTTCATAGCCAAAGGAAACATAAAGAACAAGAATGTAAGAACAAAGATAAAATCTTGCATTAAAATATTAAAGTGTGTTTACAAAAGGAGAAGAGAGCATACAAATCAAAACTAGATCTAGACTAGAAAAGAGAGGCTACCCTAAAATTGTACTGAACTAAAAATAGAAAATCCTAGGTGCCTGAAACATGATGGGGAGATGTGTATTTATAGGGGGAAATTAGGGTAGAGGGAGGGTGCAGGTGTCCCATCTAGATCCTTCCTTAAGAATATTCCCCTATGATCCTTTTCTTCCCATCTTTTTCTCCTTTTTGCTTTATTCTTTATTTCTTCAAGCATTTGCAATTTTCCTAAAAAAAGACAAATAAACAAATAAATAGGTGAGAACAAGCAATAATTAGGCACTTAAAATATGAAAAATATGCACTTATCAAACTTCCCCATACCTATATTTTGCTCATCCTCGAGTAAACTCAAAAGAAAATAAAATAAACTAAGAAAACTAGATGCGATTCCTAGGCTCCTTTTCGTAGGCGTGACAGGTGATTGTTAAACTCGTAGACGATCTCTACAAGAGAAGTTTTGTCTCCTAAGGGTTTACATAAGATATACCCATAAAATCTGCGAGATATTATAGCAAGAGTCCTACTCGACTCGACTCTAATTTTGTTGGTGTTAACGAAAGGCGTTTTTAAGGAAAATACGACTCAAACACTCTTCTACTAATAATTAAGATACAGTTGCCTCTAATCTACTTGACTCGACACAAAAATTTACTAGAACTCCAAGGTGTGTAATGATTTTAAGGCCTTTGATGGATCCTAATCATCTAAGAACATTTTCTCTTTTTCAACCAATTTTGAACTGACCCAATCTCTATCGAAACAAATATCTAGCCAAACTTCACAAACTCTTATTCTTTTTTTTCTTCTTTTGTTTTCTTTTTTTTTCTTTTTTGCATTGACTTTATTTTGTCCGTTTTCTTAGGCAAACAATATTACCCATGTAGCGAGCTTTAGGTCAGTGACTCCCAAACCAAACGGTCTTAGGGCACTAGGTTTTAAAATCCCCCTATAGACTTAATTGCTCGAGTAGCAAAGGCCACAAAACGAGACTAGCCAATCTACGTTTGCCCATTATCTGAAGATTTTATCTATAAAGAACAATGGGTATTGAAGTAGTTTATACCTTTTCTTTTTCTATCTCTCAATTTTTTTTATTCGCAAAGGTTCGATTCGACATTGTTTCAACATGTGGATTCTCTCTCAGGTATCGAATAATATCACTAGACAATCTCTCCATTTAAAGGTCTTGTGCAAATGTGTGTGCCATCTTGGAATTACGAGTACAAATCGGTCGACACAAGTTTCAAGAAGACAACCTTACTCAACTACGTTCAAATTATCTAAAAGACACTATATATATATACTTTTCGAAAACATGCTAAACACCAACTACTCCTAAAGTTCGAGTGAGGGAAAGACAACTTAGCTAAAACATCTCTATTTTTGGATTTTCTAATTTTTCAATTTTTAGGGATTTTCATATTTTTTAAGAATTACACTAAAGCCCTCCCCATACCTAAATCATGCATTGTCCTCAATGTATGCAAAAGAGAGAATTGAAATAAGAGAGTAAAGAGGAAAAATACCTGAATAGGAGATGAAGGGATTTTTATTAACTACTAAAACAACTTACATGATCAAGGGTCGATGAGGTGGATGACCTCTTCCTCCGAATCAACAGGCAATTCTAAAAATGGTTTAAGACGTTGACCATTAACTTTAAAAACATTACCATTTTTAGGATCCTGAATTTCAATAGCACCATGAGGAAAAACAACTTGAACAACATAAGGACCATCCCATCTAACTTACCAGGAAACAAATGAAGCCTAGAGTTGTAGAGAAGAACTTTTTGGCCGGGAGAAAATAATTTTCTCAAAATAGTTTTATCGTGGAAGGCCTTAGTTCTCTCTTTGTAAATTTTAGCATTTTCGTAAGCATCATTTCTAAGTTCGTCCAACTCGGTCAATTGCAAGTTCCGATGACTACCGGCGGTGGGTAAGTCGAAGTTCAATTCTCTAATGGCCCACATGGCCCTATGCTCTAACTCAACCGGCAAATGGAAAGGTTTACCATACACGAGTCAATAGGGAGACATTCTTCAGACGGTCTTAAAGGCGGTTCGATATGCCCATAAGGCATCTATCAACTTGGTAGACCAATCCTTCCTATTCGAGTTGACCGTCTTCCCTAGAATTTGCTTAATTTGCCGGTTTGAAACCTCTACTTGGCCACTAGTTTGAGGATGATATGGGGTAGCAAGCCTATGAGTGATGGAGTACTTCTTAAGAAGTGACTCGAATGGACGGTTTTTAAAATGAGTCCATTGGTCACTAATGATAGCCCTAGGCGTTCCAAATCGAGAAAAGATATTCTCTTTAAGGAATCGAAGGACGACTTTGTTGTCATTGGACCGGGTCGGGATGGCTTCTACCCACTTAGAAACATAATCTACCGCTAGAAGGATGTAAAGGTGGCCAAAGGAACTAGGAAATGGGCCCATGAAGTCTATGCCCCACACATTAAAAAGCTCTATAACAAGGATTGGGCTCATAGGCATCATGTTTCTCCTAGTGATTCTTCCTAGATGTTGACACCTACTACATGCGGAACAATACTTGGCGGCATCCTTAAACAAACTAGGCCAACAAAAACCGCATTGAAGGATTTTAGCGGCGGTCTTCTTCGCACTAAAATGACCTCCACATGCTTGATTGTGACAAAATGAGAGGATGCTATGAAACTCACTATTTGGGACACACCTCCTAATGATTTGGTCGGGACAATGCTTAAAGAGATACGGGTCATCCCAGAAGAAATGTTTCACTTGCGAAAAAAAACTTGGCTTTATCATTTTTGGACCATGTCGAGGGAATGTCACCGGTTTCTAAGTAATTGACTATGTCGGCGAACAAAGGGAGAGTGGAAATTGAGAGAAGGTGTTCGTCGGGAAAGGACTCGCTTAAGGGCAAGTCGTTAGTGGACTCAACCACTAATCGAGAGAGGTGATCGGCAACAACATTCTCACAACCTTTCTTATACCTAATCTCTAAGTCAAACTCTTGGAGCAACAAAATCCATCTAATTAAGCGGGCTTTTGAGTCTTTTTTAGAGAAAAGGTACTTAAGAGCGGCATGGTCGGTGTAAACAATGATTTTGGACCCGATAAGATAAGAGCGAAATTTTTATAAGGCAAAGACTACGGCTAGAAGTTTCTTCTCGGTGGTAGAGTAATTGAGTTGGGCATCATTTAAGGTCTTACTAGCATAGTAAATGACATGAGGCCTCTTATCTATTCGTTGTCCTAAAACCGCTCCTATGGCATAATCGGATGCGTCACACATGAGCTCAAAAGGTTGACTCCAATCGGGAGACTTCATGATCGGGGCCGAAGTCAATTCTCTCTTAAGGTCTTCGAAGGAATGAACACACTCGCTTGTGAACTCGAATTTGACATCCTTAGCTAGAAGGTTGGTCAAAGGTCGGGCCTTTTTGCTAAAATCTTGGATGAATCTACAATAAAATCCTGCATGTCCAAGGAAAGAACGAATTTCCTTAACGGACTTGGGAGTAGGGAGATTAGCTATTAGGGGTCGACCTTAGCCTTGTCTACTTCGATCCCTTTTTCAGAAATTTTATGTCCTAGAACGATTCCCTCCTTAACCATGAATTGACATTTCTCTCAATTTAACACTAGATCCGTTTCCTCACATCTTTTCAAAACTAAATCAAGATTGTTAAGGCATTGGTGAAAAGATGGTCCAAAGATTGAAAAGTCATCTATGAAGACTTCTAGAAAGTCTCCTATCATTTCCGAGAAAATGCTAGTCATGCACCTTTGGAACGTGGATGGGGCCGTGGTTAGGCCAAAAGCTAGGCGTCTATACGCGAAGGTTCCAAAAGGGCAAGTGAAGGTGGTCTTTTCTTGGTCTTCGGGAGCAATCGGGATTTGAAAATATCCCGAATAACCATCTAAGAAGCAATAAAACGCATGACCCGCTAACCTCTCTAGCATTTGATCGATAAAAGGCAAAGGAAAATGATCTTTCCTAGTGACGGCATTGAGCTTCCTAATATCTATGCACATTCTCCAACCGGATTGGACACGTGTTGGAACTTGCTCATTGTTCTCATTGGTCACCAAAGTAATGCCTGACTTTTTAGGCACTACATGAACGGGACTCACCCACATACTATCGGAAATGGGATAAATGATCCCATTGTCTAAGCACTTAAGAATCTCTTTCTTAACTACCTCCATCATGGGAGGATTCAACCTCCTTTGAGGTTCTCTCACGGGCTTTGCATATTTTACCAAATGAATCCTATGTTGGACAATCACCGGGCTAATTCCTTTAATGTCCGAAATGCTCCACCCTATCGCTCCCTTATGCTTTCTAAGGATTCCTAAAAGTTCTTCCTCTTGTGACGTAGTCAAATTAGAGGCAATGATAACGGGATAGGACTCATTAGGGCCTAGAACAGCATACTTAAGAGTGTCAGGAAGAGGTTTGAGTTTTAACTCCGGCGGTTGTGACTCAACGGTTTTCTTTGGTAAAGGTAAATGCTCGGGTTCAACATCACGCTCTTGACTCGTTGTAGGAATGGTGGATGCTAACATTTGGTTGACCTCATGTGTGTAGTCGGAAACATCCTAATCCTCTCCAAAATGTTTTAAGCAAAATTCAAGGGCATCTTTAGGATTCATGAGATCCTGATCAACTATTTCATCAATTAGATTAACGTCCATAGGTTGATCATAGAAATCATCGAATTGTTTCCCCACATGAAAGATGTTGAGGTCGATTGTCATGTTACCAAATGTTAGCTTCATTAAGCCGTTCCTACAATTAATTAAGGCGTTGGATGTAGCTAAAAACGTTCGTCCTAGGAAAATGGGAATTTGATTCTTAGGGTTCCTAACCGGCTCGGTCTCTAGGACGACAAAATCTACGGGAAACACAAAGTCGCGTACTTTAATTAGAACATCTTCAATCATTCCCTTAGGAATTTTCCCGGATCGGTCGGCTAATTGAAGTGTGACATTGGTTTGTCGGAGCTCCCCTAAACCTAAAGCTTGGTAGACAGAATATGGAAAGAGATTAACACTAGCGCCTAAATCAAGTAGCGCCTTATCCACAAAAGCTTCTCCTATTACACATGAAATTGTAGGACAACCGGGGTCCTTGTATTTCACGGGAATTTGGTTTGAGAGAATCGAACTAATGTGAGATGTAAGGAAAGCTTTCTTAGGGACATGGTTGGTTCTCTTATGGGTGTATAACTCCTTAAGAGACTTAGCATATGAAGGAATTTGTTGAATAACATCTAAAAGGGGTATGTTGACCTTGACTTGCTTAAACACTTCCAAAATCTTCTCCATTTGAGCCGATTGCTTGGGTGAAATACGTCTTTGTGGGTACGGGACTCTTGGTTTATAGACTACTTCACTTTGCAACTCGGAATTCGGTTCCGAGTTTGGGTCACTCGACTCCTCACGGGCTTTTGAACTCTCGGGTTTGTCATGATTAATGGTAGTAATGGGTGGACTTAGAGTAGAAGTCGAATCCCCTTTCTTACCAAGGTTCTCACCAACGTGGGTATCAACTTGTTTACCCGACCTAAGAGAAATGACCGCATGCACATTATTCGGGGGTCTTTGGTTAAGAGGAAATTTCGGGTTCACCTCAGGCTGGCTCGGGAACTTGTTCTTTTCTCGCTCACACAACGTGCTAGCTAATTGACTCAATTGGGACTCTAACTTAGAGACGGCTTGCACATTAGAATGCAAAAGTTGCCTATCTTGGGTTAAAGTTTGCATGAAAGTTTGCTGGGATTGAGTCAAGTTAGTTTGCGATTTCACTAAGGCCTCTATGCTTTTTTCTAATGAATTTCGTCTCTTATCCGAATCATTAAAACCGGGAGGATTCAACGGAGCTTGACTGGGGTTTTGATAATTAGGACAAGGATTAGGATTGGGCCTTTGAAAATTGGGTTCTGGAGTTTGAAATTTTTTGCCCTTGGTTCCACGAGAAATTCGGGTGACTTCCACCCGGGGTTGTAAGTTGGTGCAAAAGGGTCATTTCTAGTCTTGGGTTGGAACATCGCGTTTATTTGATCAAAATCGTGAGATTGTTGGATCTCGGGATGGGGAGCATTATAGTTTGGGAACATAGGCAAAGATGAAGGGCCACTATGAGACTCTAAAGCTTCGAGTCTCTTGGTAAGGGTTGCTAATTTGGCATCGGTTGCCATATTGTTTCCTATCGAGTGCAAACCCCTAGAGCTAGACGACTTGATTGACTTTTTAGGTTCCCTAGTACACACCCGTAACATTGTTTTTTCGGCTAAGTCCTCGAAAAATTCCCACCCTTGATCCTCATCTTTTTCCATGAATTTGCCTTGGCACATAGACTCTAATAAAGCAGTGGTTTGACTATCTAAGGCCTCGTACACAATCTTACAAAGTCTCCATTTCTCTATTCCATGGTGGGGGCATTGTGATAAAAGATTTTTGAAACGATCAAAGAATTTCCAAAAAGACTCATTTTCCCTTTGATGGGATTGATTTATTTCATTTGTAATTCGAGTAGTCTTACGGTTTGTAAAATATTTTTTAAGAAACATTACCACAAACCCCTCCCAAGTGGAAATAGAATTGACGGGAAGACTATACAACCATTTTTTAGCATTTTCTTTTAAAGCAAAGTTGATTAGTCTAAGCCTAATGGAGTCTTCACTCAATTGTTGGAGTTTTTATTAACCACAAACCTCCTCAAATTCTTGAATGAAAAGATAGGGATCCTCACCTTCACTCCCTAAAAACTTAGGCAACATACTAATATGATGTGCCTTAATCTCAAAATTATTCCCATTAACGGGACGAAGGGTGATGCACGAAGGTTGAGCGGAACGGGACGGGTAACAACGGTCTTTAAGAGACACGGCCATGTTAACTATCGGTTCTTGAACTTCTAGGGTTTCGGAATCCGAAGAGGAAGACGAAGGAATCTCGATTATAGGTCTTACTAATCTAAATGATTCGTTCCTAACCCAAGTAGTTCGCATAAATGATAAACATGTAGCCAATAAATGCAAAAAAGTAAAACAAACAAAAGAAAGGGTGTAAAAGAGAAAGAAAAACCTAATTCTAGGGTTCCTAATAAAAAGAACTAGACCTTGCTCCTAACGTTAAGGACCACCAAAAACTCGATAAATCCAAAATTATTCGGACCGGTTTGGCCAGTTTGGAGCAGGCATTGCCAAGAGGCCAATCTCCGCGCTTAGACACCAAACCTTAATCGGCCAGGTAAGCTTTCGTTTGTCCTTAGACACCGAAGAGTCGGAATAATAAAAGATTACCTCGTCTTTTGGGTTCCTTCCTAATTGAGCGCGATATCCTAGGGCTAGAGTCTAATTCAATTTTATTAAAGGAAGGGTATGCAAAATGTGGAAATTAGTTGTTGTGGGCTAAGGAAAGAGTGATGAAATCCCTTCCCTTATCTTGTGATTGGGTTTTGCCCTTAAGATTTATTTAAATGATGCTCCACACAATGAGATTATTAAAAACGATAAACAACTATGGATGCTCTAAACTACGTGTTTTACTCTAAAGAAAGGAAGAAATTAACGCACCTTAGGGTCCTCCAACGATCACCACAATTTAAGGTATGAAAATTTAAAAACAAAAATTAAAATCTAAATGATGTGCCCGTAAGTGTTAAAATGCATGATGCAACACATATGTATTTCTAAGTAATATTTTTGGATTTTAAAATTTTCAATTTTTTTTGTTTTTCAATTTTCAAATTTGTTTGTGATTTTCTAAATAAAGACGAAAGATAAAAGTGGAGAGATACGGTTACCAAAGCAAGCTTCCCGAATTCCAAGCGAAATCCGTCCACTCTAATCCATGATTTCCGAATACTCCTCCAAATAAAAACAAAAAGTGAGAAAAAAAGCTAATCCGAAAGATTAAAAATAAAGGTGCGAAAAATTAATTATAATCCCCGGCAGCGGCGCCAAAAACTTGGTGTGCTAAAAATATTACCTTTAAATCGCAAGCGCACGATCACCGTTTTAATATTTAAGATTCGTCCACAGAGATTATTAATTAATTCTTTTCGCAACTTTAATTCTTAATCTAGGCGGAAAAGAAATATTTTTGAGATTTTAGAAAGTTTTGATTTGACTAATTAACAATGTAAAAAAAGAAGGATAACTTACTAACCGAAATCAATTAATTAAACTAAGAAATTAAAATTACACTAAAATAGACTAAAATATACTATTTAAACTACTATCGTAAGCAAGCCAAATGAAAATACAAGTAAAGTAAAAGAATCAAGACTGACTCATAAACTCAAATCAGGCACGACACAAACTCGTGCCAGCCAAAAACATTAATACGCAGCTCGGCACATCAGACCCGATAGAACAGATGCTATACTCGGCTGATAACTAGACTTGACGATATGATTCAAACCCAACAAAACAAGCATTTAACAGAAATCGACTCAGGCAAACAACTCAGTAAAGACAACTCGGAAACTGGACTCTACAAAGCTAACTCGGAACTACAAAAATGACATCAAACTTAGTCAAGAACAGGACACAAAAACTACAACTGCGACTCAGCTAACTTACTATTAACCAAACAAACTAAAAGAAAAGAAAATACATCAGCAACTCAGATCATACAAACGAAAACAAGGACTCGTAACTATTTAAAAGACTCGATCGAAAATCAAGACTCAGCCAGCAAGAAACTAACGACCTCGACTACACATTACTCGATTAGACCAGATGAAACGAAACCAACGCAGACTCACTAACTAAACACTAACTCGGCAAAACATAGCAAACCAGTAGTCGATTCAACAAACACAAGACTAAACGCAGCAGAAAACAAAGCAAACAAGCCGCTCGACATTAAACCAGCACAAGAAAAACTTGAAACAAAACCCGGCAACTCAGTTTCGAAAACAGGTTTCGGAAACAGAACATAGAGACTCGACTAAAACAAAACAGAACAGAGACACAAGAATGAAACAAAAGCAATCAACAACCATGGCACTCGACTCAAAGAAAAACCAGCCAAACTGAACTAAACTCAAACCAAAAACTAAACAGCAGGAACAAAGCAGACCCTGGCAATGATTTGAAGGACAAATTAAACAGAAATCCATAGAACAACATCTCGACTAAACAGCCAGAACTCGGCAGCCAAACTAATTCGAACTAACAGCCGAACTAAACTCAAAGAAAACATGAATCACAAAACAAAGAGACGAAGAAAACGCAGAGCAGTAAATAAAGAAGTCGACAGGGTTTTTGCCGAGGTTTGTGAAACGAAAACAGAGAATGGGTTTTGTTTTTAAACAAAAACAGAGGAGAGGTATTTTAATGGTTTTAAGAAAAGGTTTTCTAATATTCTTTCTTTTCTAGAACAACTTTGCATTAAAATAAATCAATCTAAAGACGCAGCTTGTAAATATAGACCCTCACACAAATTGATTTTGTGTAGGGTTCAAACACTTCTTAAAAAGTTAAATCTTAATATAAAGAGAGCTACGATTAATTAATGGCTCCTTCCAATCTACAAACAACTTTGAACTTTGTAGTTAGAGAAAGATTTCATAGCCAAAGGAAACATAAAGAACAAGAATGTAAGAACAAAGATAAAATCTTGCATTAAAATATTAAAGTGTGTTTACAAAAGGAGAAGAGAGCATACAAATCAAAACTAGATCTAGACTAGAAAAGAGAGGCTACCCTAAAATTGTAGTGAACTAAAAATAGAAAATCCTAGGTGCCTGAAACATGAGGGGGAGATGTGTATTTATAGGAGGAAATTAGGGTAGAGGGGGGGTGTAGGTGTCCCATCTAGATCCTTCCTTGAGAATATTCCCCTATGATCCTTTTCTTCCCATCTTTTTCTCCTTTTTGCTTTATTCTTTATTTCTTCAAGCATTTGCAATTTTCCTAAAAAAAAGACAAATAAACAAATAAATAGGTGAGAACAAGCAATAATTAGGCACTTAAAATACGAAAAATATGCACTTATCAAATAATGCAAAGCGTCGTTGAACTTGTAGAATCGAAATTATATTACTGCCCTTCGCAATATAAGATATATACACGTAGTATCACACAGTGAAACACGTAGTCACGTCAGCACGTATCAGATAATTTACATGCTTTAATATTCAATTATATATAATCAAATGAATCTTGTGTATAATCTTACATCTGATTATATACAACCAATCAATCACACCCTGGATATAATCCAAATCTGAATTACAAGTCCAATTGTAATTCAATCCCATCTCAAATTAACTCATCAAACTAAATTAATAAAATAATTGGACAATGTATTTTAAAATCGAGGACATCTCAAAAATCAACAACGCAATACTATCTGTCCAAAATAATAGATCATACTCGTCAAAATAATAATCAGACCTGATAGTAAACAATAATTTCCGGAATTTTAATAAAACTTATATCAATCGTCACAAGATTCTAATAACATAAGGCCCGGAAATTAGGCTCTGAATAATTATTAAGATATAAAGTCTAGATGCAACGTCCCTGAAACGAGAAATATAATTAAATTTGACTAAGCACAAAACACATGTCATTATCGATAACAATTCAATTAATTCACAATTAACAACGACCTTTGATCTCAATTACTCGGAATAGAGATAGAATTTAAATTAATGATTGCATATTAATAATATTAAAATTATTAACCATCACTATTATCATCATCAAAGGAATTGATAATAATAATAATCATATTAATAATAATAATAAAAATTAATAAATAATCCTTAATCAATATTCTCTTTTCTCATGACTCCTGAAATTGCTTCCTGGCCTCACTCGAACCTCGGGTTCTTCCAAACAATGAACATTTACCCCAGTCATTTATGTCTCCATTCCCTTGTATAGACTTCATTGCACTCTAGTTACAACTCCCTTGCTAATCTAGTACTCCCACCCCTGCAACTCCCAACTATTTACTCCTTAGTTCACCCTTACTTTACCAAATCCTCTATGTAAGCTCTAATCGTCAAAATTCTGTAAAACAGTCTTCCTTTTACCTCCTTTATTTTGGCACAATCTCCCTCATCTATAACACCATATATAAGTATACAATTCAGCCCACACCCTGTCACTTCCCTCTCAATTCTGACCATCTCTCAGGCAACCAACTACCGCCTCATGGCACAGAACTCCGACCTAACACTTCCCTGCACAGCCTCCTTCGTTCTCTTCAACCCCGCTGCTGCACCTCTGGCCATCACGGCGCCGCCTAACCTACAACTACCCAGCCAGCCACCATACAAACCCACCCCTGACTCCTGCTACTCGCACCCAAACACCAGCACCAACATCCACAAACACTACTCAGCAGCACGGCGGCTCCTCCGCCACCGCTGAACATCAACAATCACCACCACCTTGTACACGCAACACCACCCATTTATCTCCCTTCTCGCAACACTCTCTCGCCCGACAACTAAATCACCGACACAAATCAGCCACCCAAACTCCTCTCTTTTCAGCCTTCAATCACCACCGAAAACCAGAACTCATCACCATCCAACTCATCAGCTCCGGCCGCCCCTTGTAACCCCCAATCAACCATTAACAGCCCCTCCTTCGATTCCATACCCTCACACCATCATCAATCCACCAACACTCAAACCCATTACACACAACACCGCCGTCAACCTCCCGTTGAACACCAACCACCGCCATCTCCGATCGATCACACAAACTGATGAATATATACATATATATATATATATATATATATATATAGAGGGTTACTCCAGTGAGAACTTCTTAAAATGAGAACCGTGAGAACTTCCTTAATTTATCATATTTTGACTAATCTAAACATCAAACTAGTGGGTACCCAATATAAAAAGTGTATATAAAACTAGTCTCTTCCTAACTAGTCAAAAAAAAATTCAAAAAAAAAATTCAAAAAAAAAGTCCACTGCCACGTCATCAGTGATTTTTTTTTATTTATTTTTTTATTTATTTTTTCGGCCAGCTAGGTGGAGACCTTAATTATATACATTTTTTGTGAAAGTGCCCCTGGCGGGGCCCTTCAAATGAATGAGATATTGATAAATTAGAAAAGTTCTCACGGTTCTCATTTTTAAGAAAGTTCTCATTTGAGCAAGTGCCTATATATATATATACATATATACATACCAGCAAAAAAAAGCAATCAAATCTTACCTCGCTACGATTTCGTTTTCCCCAAGTACAAGCCCTAAATTTGTTTCCCATGTTTCTCCCAAAACTAAAAACCCTCGTCTCTCTCTGCTCAAACAAAACCCACCGTCTCTCTGTTGAACTTATCTGTTTATTCTATCTTCTTTTTATCCTAAATTGTAACAGCTGCGTGTAGCCTATTTTACGCATATCCAACTGCTTAGATTACTAATTCATTTTATCAATAAAACAAAAGGATTGCACTCTAATTTTAGGCAAAAAGAAAGACTAATTCTATTAATAATATCAAAATTTTAGGGGTCTAGATCTATTGTCAAGATATCAAGCTAAGATATTCATAATTTCTACATTTTCTAATTTGAATAAATCCGTGAAATTTTTATTTTTAAATACTTTAAATATTTGAATTAAATTGTCCAATAATTTTCGAAATGCAAATAATTAAAATAATTATCTGCAAAATTTATAAATATTTTTAAATCCGTTAAAACACAAAAATACCAAAAATTGATATATTCTGGCAATTTTAATTGGACAAAATTTGTAAAATAAACAAACACGGATTTTGATTTTTGAATCAAAAGATAATTATGATTTATCATAAAAACCAAATAACTGAAATTCTAAATCAACCTCTCGGACAGAAATAAATAATTAAAAGTGCACATTTAACACGTCATATAAGTAAATCAAATAATCACATAATAACAGCAAGTCACCAAATTATTTTAAAAATATAGCAAATTGGAATAAAATATAAAATTTTATTCCTGCTCTTTTAGAAAATTAATAACAATTTAATAAATAATTGCAGAAAATTCCGAGTCATCACAGACTTCCCCCCTTATAAGGATTCTGTCCCCGGAATCCGCGAAGAGAGAACCAAAGAATAAATTGGCTTGCAAGTCGTCTCGTGATCCGCTTTTGTAGTTGAATTTCTATACAAAATCTCGAAATGTATTGACAGGATTAGCTCGTTCAAACTTTGCTGACATACCCTCAAAATTAATTGACAATTAAGAATCATCGAATCTTAAAATATATCAGATTTAAGATATCAAAGCAATGGTCACAGATGAGTTTCGAAATCAAACTGAAGTGAAATAGAGAATTGCTGAGAGATCAATATGATCTAGAGAACTATGTTGCGTATCTAATTGAAGATACTACTAAAGGTAATTAGCCTTCTTATAATGCACAACACACAAGTGATGGCGTCCCATCAAACTCCTATCACACAGACAGGTAGTCCTTGTGTCCCCTATAAGTAGGGTTGTTCATCTCAGTTAGAGTAAAAAATTATGAGAAAATTTCAAAATCAACCAAAATTGATTGACTTTTGATAAATGAACCTTTGATACGAATCTTAGGTTTTAAAATTGGATAGATTCCAAAGATGCAATTTTCGACAAAAAGGATGATCAAAAGTGATGCAATTAGCATTATCATCCCTATAATTTCAAGAGAGAGAAATATACTTTTAGAGAGAAGTATATTCTTTAATGAATATACTCCTAAAGAAAATATGTACTTCATGAATGTCTCTATAAAAGAGAAGTTAAAACAATTCACTGATTGTGAAAATACTCAATAAAATTGTTGTGAGAGGAATTGATACAACACCCCCAGAACCGTATAGCACAATTATAGGGATATCTATTACAACTACGAAAATCACGGGTAGCTCTTAGGGGCTACCGTTAACATGAACTAATGAAAAACAAATGTGTTTAAGGGCCGATCTTGCAAAGAACCAAACTACGAGGCCGGAATTATGGAATTTCGTCCTGCGATTGCCCGGAAATGTACGTCACAAAGGTTACACGTGCCTCTCTTTAGACTGTAGAACTCGTGAGTTAATGAATCCGAATTCGTCCCTTTGCAAGGTGCCTACATACCCTATATTTATAGGGATCAAGCCCATGTAGTCCTCGATTTAGGACTCTGAAGAGATAAGCTCTTATCCCCTCTAGTTTAGGATAAGACAGCCTTCTTTCAGTAGTTATCCAGCGGTATCCCACTCCAAGTAGGTCACTTGAAGCCTTCATCTTTCATGTATATTCGAGTTATTCATGAATCATCTTCCCCCGATTGTAATTATCCTCATAATAGATGTATTTATCCCTTAATTTGTAGATAAATAGCAGCTGATATACTCCCATTCTACCTCCAACTCGTCCTCCTAAAAACAAGGAAGAAGAGTCTTGCTTGGAGTCTGCCTGCCGTTCTGCCCAGGCGGCGGAAGCCCTACCAGTGGCATCCCCTAACTGCAGCCCTGTAGCTGCATGCCAGGATGCACTCAGCGGCAACCCCTAGAAGAGGTAACCCCTAAAGCGCCTTCAGGTGCAACCCCATTCTGATGGGAGCCCTCATTATGCTTCCTATGCAAATCCGCATACCTTCTTGTACACCTTCAATGGTCCACCCAACCATGGTGAAGCCCAATATCATTTACCAAATAGCTCCAGTAAACCAAGATAAAGCCCAAATAATATGATGGGCTATAAAATAAGCCCATGGAGATTTTATGGCACAACAAGAATCAATAATGAGGAAGGTACTACCAATATTCTCATAGAAGTCTTCTCAATTGATTCTTCTGATGGCTCGTTTCGATTCTAACGATTCTTCTCGATGTTCCGATATTCTGGCCGACTCGTATTCGACTCTAAAGATTCCATCACTGATATCCATGTTAAGCAGAGGTCTCCTTTAGCTTGGTATTATTTCCAAAAATCTGCTCAAGCCTCCACAATTTTAGCCTCGCCCTTTCAGCTTCCAGCGTGTCTTGCAATTCTTTGAGATAAGGCCGATTTCAAATATTTCGGGGCTTTATTTAAATTCAAATTGATTTGAATTGTAACAAAAACCCCTAAATAGGTGGTGCAGCCGTAGAGGCCTATCACGCCTCTACCTCTTCAGCCACCCACCAATCCCTCGGGAAGCCCTGCGTCATCAAGGCTACCTCTGCGTCTCTCCACTCACGGCGCGCCACCTGGCGGGGCTGTTCCCCACTTCCTCCTGCTATATATACACATACATACAGCCTTGTTCCACTTTTTATTATCTCTTAAACTCTTCACTTTACTCTTCCTCTCTCAACCGAAGCACTCCCAGGCGCAACCCGCTCTTCCTCTCCGGCGTCCTCTTTTCCGTTTCCGTCTTCACTTCCCAATCCAAGGTATGCTCTCTTTGAGCCCTTGACGTTATTATCCTTTACGTTTGCACCATGTATGCGGCTAAATGTTTATATGATCCATGCTTGATTTTCACATTTTTTTTCTTTTTGACTGTTCACCTTGGCATGGGTGCACACACCCACATTTTCCTTTCCTGATGCTGTTGTGTCAGATTGGACTGTTAATTTGCTCTGCATGTTTGTGTAATCTATTGCACACACCAATTTTTTGAATGTACACACACCACTGTTTTTAATTGACTCCGATTAGGCCCTGTCTGTTTCCCAACTGGGTTATCGCCCTTGGTGTTGTTGCGTTGATTTGAAGCCTTGATCGTAACCCTAGACTGCAAACCCTAGGTTGCGGGGAAACCCCTCTTTTACCATCGAGCCCCTTTCCATGTCACTAATATGTTTTATATGTGTTGTTTGTGATTTGCTTGTTGTACTTGCTTAGCTGGTAGCTTAGAATAGCGATTGGGCGTTTATTGTTGTGGTTGAGGTTAGGGTTAGGGTTTGGCTTCCCGCTCTAGGTACCCTGTTAGGCTTTCCCGGAGAAGACGAACTGTCATCCGTGGCCCATACCACTCCCCTTTGAGGGAAGCAGTCCCCTTATACCTAGGGGCTCCAACTGGAGCCTTTCCACTCCTACTTCACACCCGTAGGGCTCCACCTTTGCAACCCCGCTTTCCGCAGACCCTTTTTTCCTTTTCTATTCTTTTTTTCTTTCGACCCTTTCACCTCCTGTTGTCTGCTCTGTTGACCCATCCTTTCCTCTTGTAGATGTCTCAAGGATCCATGTCTTCTCACTCGTCCCAATCTGCCACCAGCAAGGCTCCCGCTGTCCTGGTTGACACGGGATCTTCCTTTAGCCTGGACCTTCAACCTGCCCGGCCAAGCTTAGGAGTTAGCTCCAGAACCCGCTCCAGGAGCAGCTTAGTGGTGAAGGAGCTGAACTGGACCACCTCTGAGTCTAGCCAAGCGGACGGGACCCCAGGCCTCCTGTTGGACGCTGCTGCTGAAGCCCTCGAGGAGAATCCCGAGGAGGGTGAACGGGAGGCCGAGGCTTCCGTGGAGATTATCGAGCCTCCAACTGTAGTCCTGGCCTGCGAGTACATGGACTCCATCATGACTTCTGCCCGGCTGCAGTCCCTCCTGGAATCCTGCAACCCTGGTTGTACTCTGGTTATTCCGAAGCCTGGGGCGAGGTGTCACCGCTTTGATACCCTCAAGCCGGGCACCGACTACCCCAACGCCGTGCTCTCTGCTCAATTCTTCAGGCTGGGCCTATCTCTCCCCCTTCATCCCTTCATTCTGGAGGTTCTGGACTTCTACGAGGTCTCCCCCATGCAGCTCACCCCCAACTCTTACCGCATGGCGGTCAGCCTCTACATCCTCTAAGACATCCACCATGGGATGAGGATGTCTGCCTTGGAGTTGGGCTGGTTCTTCCAGCTGAAGCTCACCGGGAGGACCCCAGGGTTCTTCTATCTTACTGCTAGGAACACCCACCATAAGAAGGGTATCAAGGGCAACCGCCAGTCGATGTCGGACTGGAAAAAGCTCTTCATTTACTTCTATGACTGCCCAGTCTACCGGAAGGACTTCAATCTCTCCCCCAGTAAGCCAGCTTTCCCCTTGTCCATTGCCTGGTTTAACTTTTTAGGCTTCCCGTTTAGTTTCCTTATACTTGTGTTTGCTGTTGACATGCCGGTGCAGACCCCTTTGGCGGGAGAGTCCCTTTAGAGGGCCAAGCATGTGTTGAGGCTGTCCACCAAGTTGGGTGATGGCTCCAGCCTGCTAACTCTAGAGAATCTGGAGAGGCTCAGTTTTTCCACCACCGTGTTTGATGCATCCCCCGTTGACGAGGGCGGTGCAGGTGTTGAAGGGACGGGAAGCCCAGGTTTCCTCCTAGCTTGTAATACTAACCTTGTTAATTGCCAACGCTATGTCTCTTGCACACTTC
Source organism: Daucus carota subsp. sativus (assembly GCF_001625215.2). NCBI lineage: Eukaryota > Viridiplantae > Streptophyta > Magnoliopsida > Apiales > Apiaceae > Daucus > Daucus carota. The sequence goes on along the minus strand of NC_030384.2, from coordinate 25,708 downwards.
CTGTTATATGCCATGCATTCTGTATATCCTTAGTGTTATTTATCATGCCTGCATCCTGTTGTATCTCCATTATCAACTGCATAGTTTCTGACTGTTTTCCTTCGTTTTCTTCTGCAGATATGGCTACCAATATTCCCAGTTTTGTTAAGTGCTCTACAAAGTATGAGGATCTGTTCGGGGAAGCCTCCGGCTCCCAGCCCCTATCTCTGCGAAGCCCGTGTCCCAGCTTCCCTCTCCTTCTCTCGAGCAGAAGAAGGCCTCCTCTGGGGGTCTCAAGCGGGACCCCTCTAAGACCGTGGAGGCGGGGTCCTCCGCTGAAGCCCGCTCAAGCAAAAAGCCCAGGTTGACCCTGACACGCAGCTCTCCTGCCTCCTCCTCCTCTCAGAAGACTCAGCTCTTCCAGAGGATGCTCTGTGACCAGATTCCAGAGGCCACCATCCGGGGGTGGGATAGGCTCTTCCTGACCGAGGCCGCTAAGGACAAAGTGGTGGCCAATGCCAAGAGCTTCTTCCATGATCTCAAAATCTCTGAACAGCTAGATGACACCGCTCGCATCGATGAGGGGCTTCGGGCGGACCTGAAGTAGGTGAAAGCGGACTTGGCCTCTGCAGTGAAGGAGATGGATGCCTATCAGAGGGCAAACCTAAAATTCCAGGAGGCGGAGACCAAGGCTCACCAAGAGAAGAGGAAGGAGGATATGCTGCGGAAGGGGCTGGAAGAGGAGGTAGACGGCCTACGGAGGCAGGTCAAGGAGTTGGGGCTCCAAGTGAAGGGCCTCCAGGGTGCGGCCGCCACTGCAAAGGCGGGGAGAAAGGAGCGGGAGGCTACCATCTTTGAGGCCGGGGTTGCCGCTGGCATCAAGGACTATGTGAAGTTAGCCTAAAGGTTCTTCCCAGGGAACGACTGGGCCAAGTTGGGATCCGATGCTGCGGTGGCCTTCGAAGAGGCGAAGGCCGAAGATGCTGCCGGCCTGGGTAAGGCCGTTGGGACTCCTCAAGGTCTTTCCGGAGACAGTATTGACGAGAGGGTCGCAGTCAAAGACGAGCCGAAGCCCGTAGAGCTGATCTCTGCGGGAACTGAGGTGACGCCCCCGGAAGGGGTTCCGGCTGCAACCCTTGTGGCGACCCAGGCTCCGCAGGACGCCTCCGCCGTCGACGAGAATGGCTCCTCCTCGCCTGATGCTCCTTGATCTTCCCCTCCCAGTTCCTTAATCAAACTTTTAGTTTAATTATGAATGTTTTGGAATGGCGCTTTGCGTCATGAATTTGATATTTTGGATATGGGTGCGGGCACCTCCGAATGCTCCGCAAGATATTTATGCTTGAATAGGGACCTCCCCCTGTTGGTTCGAGGAGGAATTTTCCCTTGTTATTTATGCCAACTGCTTTAATTTCCTTCACTCTTTGTCTTGTATGATTTTTCCATGTTTCCCTTGATGTTGTACTTGTCGTCTAATCCTTCCGTGCAGGTAAAGAGAATGAATACAGGGGGTAACCCTTCTATTGAAAATGTATACATTGTCCACTTTCCGGGGGGTTGTGACCCTTGGGACCTTATTCTTCAGGGTTGTTTCCTTCTTTGAGATTGTATGTTGATGTAACTATGTTAACTCCCCGATAGCGTAAAAGTACTTAACCTTTAATAATCCATCCAAGCATAAGTAAACTCGATCTTATGTGCAAGCTTGGCGTCGGGACTTCACCCGTAAGCCCCAAGTGTGAGCCTCGAAGGACACTCTTGGGCGTAACCCTAAAAATGATCCCCAAGTGTAAGCCTTCAGATAAATTCACAAGGTAAGCCTTTTAGTAATTCCACCAAGTAAGCCTTGCAATAACTCCACCAAGTAAGCCTTGCAATAACTCCGCCAAGTAAGCCTTCAGAGCCTGGATAGGCTTTAAACTCGAAAGCCTTGATAGGTTTTCATTTTCGAAGGGCTTTGATAAGCTCTACTTCCAATAAATGCAGCCTTGCAAGCTTGAAAAGCTTGAAACCTTGAAAGCTTTGATAAGCTTTGACCTCGGAGGGCTACTGTAAGCCCAAAACCTTGCAAGCTTGAAAAGCTTGAAACCTTGAAAAGTTTGATAAGGTTTAACTTTGAAGGCTACTGTAAGCCCAAAACCTTGCAAGCTTGAAAAACTTGAAACCTTGAAAGCTTTGATAAGCTTTAACCTTGAAGGGCTACTGTAAGCCCAAAGCCTTGCAAGCTTGAAAAGCTTGAAACCTTGAAAGCTTTAATAAGCTTTAACCTTGAAGGGCTACTATAAGCCCAAAACCTTGCAAGCTTGAAACCTTGAAAGCTTTGATAAGCTTTAACCTTTAAGGGGCTACTGTAAGCCCAAACCCTTGCAAGCTTAAAAAGCTTGAAACCTTGAAAGCTTTGATAAACTTTAACCTTGAAGGGCTACTGTAAGCCCAAAACCTTGCAAGCTTGAAAAGCTTGAAACCTTGAAAGCTTTGATAAGCTTTAACCTTGAAGGGCTACTGTAAGCCCAAAACCTTGCAAGCTTGAAAAGCTTGAAACCTTAAAAGCTTTGAAAAACTCTAGCCTTGAAGGGGCTACTGTAATCCCAAAACCTTGCAAGCTTGAAAAGCTTGAAACTTTGAAAGCTTTGATAAGATTTAACCTTGAAGGGCTAGTGTAAGCCCAAAACCTTGCAAGCTTGAAAAGCTTGAAACCTTGAAAAGCTTGGAACCTTGAAAGCTTTGATAAGCTTTAACCTTGAAGGGCTACTGTAAGCCCAAGACCTTGCAATCTTGAAAAGCTTGAAACCTTAAAAAATTTGATAAGCTTTCCTTCCAATCAGTGCAGCCAAGTTGTTGAATTGTGTTTCTCGAGTTTTAATGTTTTCGATCTCCAATTTTTTTTTAAGCCAAGTAATGTTAATGATAATGATATGCCTACTATCCCCCGAGTTCTTTAGCATAATTACAATTATGGTGGAGAAATAGATGCAATTGAAACCTTAAATACTTTTTAAAGCATACATGAAGCATTCAATTAACAATCATGGTAAGCAAGCAAGCATATACAAGATTTTTGTAACGGAAAACTGCGAAATTTTATTGAATCACATGGTAAAAAGTTGGCATTGCATAATTTTAGGGGGTGTAAAGACACCACCCCCCGAGCATCCTAGCAAATAAAGCAAATAGTAGCCTGATAATTTTCCTAAAAGCATAGCGATTACAACTAATAAACCGCCTTTATTGTCCTGGCCCTTAAGCCGAAGCCTACAGAAATACTACCCGGGTGAAGCTACTGGTAATACCTCTTTAAGTGTTGGGCGTTCCATGCCCGTGGTATGAGTCTTCCATCCATGTCTGTAAGGTGATAGGTACCTTCCCAAAGCACTATCTTGATGATGTATGGGCCTTCCCATTTTGCACCGAAGGCTCCGTGAGCGAGAAACCTCATGTTAGGCATCATTTTCCTGAGAACCAGGTCTCCCGTTTTGAGGGGTCGATCCCTCACTTTCTTATCAAAATATTTACGGGTCCTCTGTTGATACGCAGCAAGTTACAACTGAGTTGTATCCCTTACTTCTTCGATCAGGTCTAGGTAGAGCCTGTGGTTGACTTCATTATTCTCAGGGTCATAATTATCCCTTCGAAAGGTCCCTGCTCCAAATTCCACGGAAACCATGACTTCACACCCGTATGTTAAGGTGAACGGGATTTTGGCAGTGGTAGACCTTGGAGTGGTATTGTAAGACCACAACACCATTGGAAGTTCTTCTGGGCAACATCCCTTTTTCTCTTCTAGTTTGGCTTTCAGGGTGTGCTTAATAATTTTATTTACGGCCTCCGTTTGACAGTTACTCTAAGGGTGGCACACCGCGGAAAAGCCTTTCTTTATGCCAAGGTGTTCACAGAAATTTATCATCTCATTGCTGTCAAACTGCTTCCCATTGTCTGATATGAGCTTGTAGGGTATCCCGTATCGACAGACGATTGCACGATAAACGAAATCTACCAGCTTCCTTGCAGTGATGGAAGCCAGGGGTTCAGCCTCAGCCCATTTAGTAAAGTAGTCTACAGCCACGACTGCATATTTCACCCCTCCTTTCCCTTTGGGTAATTCACCAATCAGATCTATACCCCAGACAGCAAACGGCCAGGGACTTGTCAGGGTCTTTAGGGGTACCGCTGGGTACTTGTTTGTATTAGAGAACCTTTGGCAGCTGTCACAGGCCTTGGCAAAGCCATGAACATCCTTGTAGAGGGTAGGCCAGGAGTCGCCTTGACGGAGGATTTTGTGAGCGAGGGAGGCACCCCCCCCGAGTGATTCCCACAAATTCCTTCATGCACCTCGCGCATAATATATTCACATCTTATCCCAACAACACACCTAAGGAGGGGCTGGTTGAATCCCCTTTTGTAAAGAATTCCATCATAGATTACAAACTGGGCTGCCTTGTATCTCAATTTTCTGGCCTCATCCTTATCTGTAGGCAGGGTTCCGTTGGCTATGTATTCCTGGATTGGGGTTGTCCAAAGGTCAGACTCTTCAACCTCAACGTCCAAGACCTCAATTTTAGGGATGCTGGGCTGATATTGGATTTCGAGGGGGATCACCCCAAGCATGTGTGCATCCCTCTGAGAGCATAACTTAGCCAGGGCATCTGCATCTGCGTTGTCGGACCTCAGTATCTGCTCTAGCTTGGTTTCCCTGAATTTCAAAATTAATTCCTGGGCGTACTGCATGTAGAGATCAGTACGGGGACCCCTAGCTAGGAAGCCTCCTCGGATGTGCCAGACTACCAGCATAGAATCACTATAAACATTCATATTTTCCACCCTCATCTCCAAGGCTAGCTTCAGCCCCGCTATTAGGGCTTCATACTCCGCGTCATTGTTGGTGGCTTTAAAATCAAAGTGAATGGAGCTTTGCAGCTTATGGCCTTCTGGACTGACTAAGAAAATGCCAGCCCCGGCCCCATTTCCATTGACAGCCCCATCGACGTACAAGTTCCACCAAGGGGAACAATTCTCGGGTATGGCTACTGGAGACTGAGGTTCAGGTACGCATTCCATCCCTTCAACTTCAAAAGTGGGTGGAAATTCCAAGATGAAGTCAGCTAGCGCTTGCCCCTTGATGGCGGTTCTTTGCTTGTACTCTATGTCAAATTGGCTTAGCTCGACTGCCATTTCATGATCCTTCCAGAGGCTTCCGGCTTGTGTAAGACTTGTCTGAGAAGGAAGGATGTTCGCACTTCAATCTTGTGAGCCTGGAAGTAAGGCCTTAGTTTACGGGAAGCCAAGATTAGTGTGTAGGCTAACTTCTCGATGTTCGAGTATCGGGTTTCAGCATCGAGTAGTCTTTTGCTCACATAATATACCGGCTGCTGGGCTTGCTCTTCCTCCTTGATACGGACAGCGCTAATTGCGAACTCAGAAACCCCTACGTAAACGATTAAGGCTTCACCCTCCGTTGGTTTTGCCAACAGTGGTTGATGTGCTCAAAATAAGATTTTGAAATTAATCGCAAGTGCACGATCCCGTTTTAGTAATATAAGATTTGTTCCAAGGACTAAATTTATTTTCGCAAAAACTTAATTTCTAATTTAATCGAATTAGACCAAAAGATTTTGAGATGATTTTATTTAATCTAATTTAACATTTAATATTTTATAGTCCTAAATATAAATTAACAATTACACTAATTAAACTATCAAAATTATGATACGAATTCGAAACAACTCAGATTTTAAGATGCATTAATGATTAACGAGAATGATAAAAATGAAAATGAAAATAAAGCGGCGGATATTAAGCAGAATAAACATATTAAGCAGACAGTGGTCTAATAAAATAGGAGGACGAAATGGCAAACTGGGTTTGATGGTTACACGAGGACACGCGCCAGAAATCAAAGAAATATATAAAAAAAACATGTGCGCGACTGTATGTTAACAAAGCAAGCAGCAACATTGTCGACCGATAATATCAACCGGAATTCATGGAGGTAACCCGGAATAGCTTAAATCTCGTCGGAAAATTAATTTTACCTGAAAATCTAGCTATTCCAACTATGACAAATAAAAACCCACTAACCTCTAAACCAAATTCAACAATAAATTCTACACTAAATAGCCCCTAAACTACGCATTTTTTACCAAAACAAGACCCAAATCAAGCCAAAACAACTCCAAATTATTCCAAACTTCAAATCTAGCCAATATAAAATATAATTAACCAAAACCCACTAACCTCAAGTCAAAATCATAAACTAAAAACTATTCTAGATGTGGAAGATGATAAAGTAGGCTACTAACAACTAGGTAAAAACTAGGGTAAACTAAGGCAGACTATGTTGGAGGCTAATTAGAGAATAGGATGTTTATATAGGCCTAGATTAGGGTTTTAGGGGTAGAAGGGTCTTTGTGTCTTGATTTTCTTTTCCTTTTTTTCTTCTTCTTCTTCTTTTTCTTTTTCTTCCTCTTTTTCCCTTCTTGCACCTTTTTGTTCTTTTTTCTCTTGAATTTTCGATTTCTCTAAAAACTCTTGAAAACAAAACAATTAACTAATAAAAATACGAAAACAAGCAATAAATAGGTAGTTAAAATGTGCAAAATAATGGACCTATCAAACTTCCCCATACCTATCTTTTGTTCGTCCTCGAGTAAAAATCAAAAGAAAAGAAAATAAACTAAGAAAACTAAATGCAAGTCCTAGGCTCCTTTTCGTAGGCGTGACGGGTGATTTTAGGTTCACCAACCCGTTAAACTCGTAGACGATCTCTACAAGAGGAGTGTTTTCTCCTAAGGATTTACAGAAGATATACCCATAAAATCTGCGAGACATTCTAGCAATCGTCCTACTCGACTCGACTCTAATTTCGTTGGTGTTAACAAAAAGCGTTTTTTTAAGGAAAATTGAACTCAAAGACTCTTCTACTGATAATCAAGATACAATTGCCTCTAATCTACTTGAATCGACACAAAAATTTACTAGAAATCCAAGGTGTGTAATGAATTTAAGGCCTTTGATGGATCCTAATCGTCTAAGAACATTTCCTCCTTTTCAACCAATTTTCAACTGACCCAATCTCTATCGAAACAAATATCTAGCCAAACTTCACAAACTTTTATTCTTCTTTCTTTTTTTTTTCTTTTTTTTTGCATTGACTTTATTTCGTCCGTTTTCTTAGGCAAACAATGTTACCCATGTAGCGAGCTTTAGGTCAGTGACTCCCAAACCAAACGGTCTTAGGGCACTAGGTTTTGAAATCCCCCTACGAACTTAATTGCTCGAGTAACAAAGGCCACAAAACGAGACTAGTCAATCTACTTTTGCCCATTTATCTAAAGATTTTATCTAATAAAGAACAATGGGTATTGAAGTAGTTATTCTTTTTTTTCTATCTCTTTTTTTTTTGCTCTTTTTTTTCTTTTTTTATTCGCAAAGGTTCGATTCGACATTGTTTCAACATGTGGGTTCTCTCTCAGGTATCGAATAATATCACTAGACAATCTCTCCATCAAAGGTCTTGTGCAAATGTGTGTGCCATCTTTGAATTACGAGTACAAATCGTTTGATACAAGCTTCAAAAAGACATTCTTACTCAACTATGTTCAAATTATCTAAAAGACATTACATATATACTTTTTGAGAAAACATGCTAACACCAACTACTCCTAAAGTTCAAGTGAGGGAAAGACACTTAGCTAAAACATCTCTATTTTTGGATTTTTCCTAATTTTTTCATTTTTAGGGTTTTTCATTTTTTAGGAATTACACTAAAGCCCTCCCCATACCTAAATCATGCATTGTCCTCAATGTATGCATAAGAAAGAATTGAAATGAGAGAGTAAAGAGAAAAAAATACCTGAAATGGATATGAAGGGGATTTTTATTAACGAACGAAACACTAACACGACCCACACACTCACACATTTCCCTCCCCATACCTGAACTTCATGAGGGAAGGTTCTAAGAAGAACCAAATCAACCAATTTCGGAAGGAAATATGGGAGGAAGCTTCGAGAAAGAGTAAAAATGTGTGCGAAAATTTTTAGGCAAAAAGACTTTCTCTAGCATGTGACCATCGTTTACCCCTATATGACAAGCATCACTAATGTTCTCCCTAAACAAACTTAATGCTTCTTTATTAACAAGCAAATTAGAGATTTTGGAATTTTGGTTATGGTATGAATCACTAGGAATGATATAGGAAACGTTGTCATCTTTCCCTGAGGCACTATGTGAATGATGGAACAATGAGTCAAATGTCGGTGATACACCTACATGACTCTCGAAATCGGGCCTAGGGCTCACACCAACTATCTCGGGTGGAGTTTCCCATTTTGAACAAATGTCGTTCAATTCTCCTAACAACTCTTCCGAGGTCAACTCTTTCAAAGACTCGTGATACTCCCTATTAGTCGCATGGTTGACTTTGAAATCCTCATTCAAAAGAGACTCAATCTCACTATCTTCGAAACTAGACCATGTGACAAACTTGTTGACCATGTTAACCCCGAGAGGTTGCTCATAAAGTTCGTTGGGTTCTTTTCCTACATTGAAAATGTTTAAGTCTATGGTCATGTTTCCAAAAGTGAGCTTCATCGAACCATTCCTACAATTAATGAAGGCATTGGATGTAGCAAGAAAAGGTCGTCCCAAAATGATAGGAATTTGTTTTTTAGGATTTGAGACGGGTTGAGTCTCGAGAACAACAAAGTCAACGGGAAAGATAAAATCACCGATTTTGATCAACACGTCCTCAATAATTCCCTTTGGCATTTTAATCGAACGATCGGCAAGTTGAAGGGTCATATTGGTGGTCTTGAGATCCCCTAAACCTAGGGCGTGGTAGACCAAGAACGGAAGATGATTCACACTCTCTCCTAAATCAAGTAAGACCTTATCTATGAAAGTATCGCCTATGACACAAGAAATTGTAGGACAACCGGGGTCCTTATATTTCACGGGAATTTGATTCGAGAGAATCGAGCTAACTTGTGAGGTCAAAAAGGCTTTCTTAGGAACATGGGTGGTTCTCTTATGGGTACAAATCTTTTAGACACTTAGCATAAGAAGGAACTTGTTGAATGGTATCTAAAAGAGGAATGTTTATCTTGACTTGTTTGAAAACTTCTAGGATTTGTTCCATTTGAGCCGATTGTTTAGGGCGAATGAGTCTTTGTGGGTAAGGAACCCTTGGCTTATAAACTTCTTCATTGGCCTTTTGAGAAATGGGCCTAGGATTAGGTTCACTCATAGACTCACGGACTTTAGAACATTCGGGCTTATCATGATTAGTGCTGGACAAAGAAGGATTTTGTTTAGGAATCGACTCCTTATTTTCATTTACTTGCTCACCAACTTTGTTATCTACTTGGTTTCCCGACCTTAGAGATATAATCGCATTAACAATCTCGGAAGGTCTTTGATTGAGAGGAAACTTAGGATTGACCTCGGGTTGACTTGGCAACTTGTTCTTCTCTCGCTCATACAATGTGCTAGCTAATTGACTCAATTCGGCCTCTAACTTAGACACGGCTTGCACATTAGAATGCAAAATTTGCCTATCTTGGGTTAGGGTTTGCATGAAGGTTTGTTGAGATTGGGTCAAATTAGTTTGAGATTTCACTAAGGCTTCCAAACTCTTTTCTAAAGAATTAAGGCGTTTATCAAAACCGGGAGGATTCAAAGGTGCTGGAATTGGGTTAGGAAATGAATTCGGCTTTTGGTTTGAGCAAGAGTTTGGGTTTGGCCTTTGTTGAAAATTTGGTTGATGAGTTTGAAAAGAAGTTGGGCCTTGATTTTGAAAAATTTGACCTTGGGTCCATGAGAAATCTGGGTGATTTCTCCAACCCGAATTGTACGTGGGTGCAATTGGGTCATTCCTAGGATTTTGAAACATTGCGTTCACTTGTTCAAATTCGTGCGAGGGTTGGGTGGTGGGATTATAATTCAGGTATGTTGACATTTGTGGGAGAGATTTACTAGTTTCTAAAGCTTCGAGTCTCTTAGTTAGGGTAGCTAATTTGGCATCGGTTGCCACATTGTTTCCTATCGAGTGCGAACCCCTAGAGCTAGATGACTCGATCGACTTTTTAGGTTCCCTCGTTGACTCCCACAACATAGTCTTTTTCGCTAAATCTTCGAAAAATTCCCACCCTTCGTCTTCATCTTTCTCCATGAATTTACCTTGGCACATAGACTCTAATAACACAGTGGTTTGACTATCTAAGGCCTCGTAAACTATTTTGCAAAGTCTCCATTTTTCTATTCCGTGGTGAGGGCATTGTGATAGGAGATTTTTAAAACGATCAACGAATTTCCAAAAAGACTCATTTTCCCTTTGATGAAATTGATTTATTTCATTTGTAATTCGAGTAGTCTTATGATTTGGAAAATACTTTTTAAGAAAAACAACCACAAATCGTGGAAATAGAATTAACGGGAAGACTATATAACCATTTTTTCGCATTCTCCTTAAGCGCAAAATTAATGAGCCTAAGTCTAATCGAATCTTCCGTTAATTGGTGGAGCTTTTGGAGGGAACAAACTTCCTCAAATTCTTGGATGAAAAGATAAGGATCCTCACCCTCACTCCCGGTAAATTTAGGTAACATGCTAATATGATGAGCTTTGATTTCAAAATTGTTCCCATTTACCGGAGGAAAGGTGATGCACGAAGGTTGACTTGAAGGAGATGGGTAACAACGATCTTTGAGTGAAAGGGCCATGTTAAATATCGGTTCTTGAACTTCTAGGGTTTCGGAATCCGAAGAAGACGAGGGAATCTCGATTATAGGTCTTATTAATCTAGATGACTCATTCCTAACCCAAGTAGTTCGCATAAACAAGATAGTAAACACGTAGCAGATAAGTGCGAGAAATTAAATCACACAAAACAAAGGGTGTAAAAGCGAAAGAAAAACCTAATTCTAGGGTTCCCTAATAAAAAGAACTAGACCATGCTCCTAATGTTAAGGACCACCAAAAACTCGATAAATCAATTATTATTCGGACCGGTTTGGCCAGTTTGGAGCAGGCATTGCCAAGAGGCCAATCTCCGCGCTTAGACACCAAACCTTAATCGGCCAGGTAAGCTTTCGCTAGCCTTAGACACCGAAGAGTCGGAATAATAAAAGATTACCTCGTTCTTTAGGTACCTTCCTAATTGAGCGCGAAATTCTAGGGGCTAACGTCTTATTCAATTTTATTAAAGGCTTGGGAAATGCAAAATGAAGAATTAAGTCGTTGTGTGCCAATGAAAGAGTGATGATTTCCCTCCCCTTATCTTATGAATGGGTTTTGCCCTTAAGATTTATTTATATGATGCTCCACACAACGAGATAATAAAAGAGGTAAACACTTATGGATGCTTCTACACTACGTGTTTTATCTAAAGAAAAGAAGAAATTAACGTACCTTGGGGTCCTCCAGCGATCACCACAATCAAAGGTACGAAAATATAAAAGCAAAAATTAAAATCTAGACAATGTGCTCCTAAGTGATTAAATGCATGATGCAATACATATGTATTTCTATCTAATATTTTTGGATTTTAAATTTTTCAATTTGTTGTGTTTTTTCAATTTTCAGATTTTTTTTTGTGATTTTCTAAATAAAAAATTGAAATAGGAGAGAGATACAAGTTACCCAAGCAAGCTTCCAATACTCCAAGAATATTCTCCACTTATTCCAAGCTAGCTCATATTCCTACAATTTCCTAAAATTCAACCAAAAAGAAGTGAGAAAATATAAAAAAAAAACTAATCCGAAAAACTAAAAATTAAGGCGCGAAAATTAATTTTAGTCCCCGGCAGCGGCACCAAAAACTTGATGTGCTCAAAATAAGATTTTGAAATTAATCGCAAGTGCACGATCCCGTTTTAGTAATATAAGTGTGACGGACCCAACTTAAATAACCGACTAAAGCATGCATATCGATAAATATAATTAAACTACAGAGTTATAAATATTAATCTACAAGTCTAAATCCACACTCCCGGAATCACCAGGAATGAGTATGAACAACAACTAAAGTTATTACAACCCAAATAGAAATCCAAATTAAAACTAAGTCATTACTACAAGTTTTAAATCCCAAAAGTTCAAAAGAAATTAACTAGGGAACTACGAGTTCCCAACCTGTCCCATCATACGGCGGAAAGCAATCCCGTTGCCTGAGGTGGATTTACGTGCGGTCTGCTTGAAACGGGCCATTCTCGGGTTTCACTGAAGGGTTATAACAACAACAATATAAATGAGCATAACGCTCAGCAAGTGAAAGCAGTAATAAAACAGTTCACAATTTGCAATATAATCAAGTGCAAAAGCATCAACAGATATCACAAGGTATAAACACAAGTAAAGGTGCAATGTGGGATATCAATTTATTGGAATTGGAAACACACAGCGCTACGAGCATTGGGGGGTGATCAGCCCACACCAAGCTCCGAACCACATAAAGTGATTCAACCAGGGAGGATCCTCGGCACACATTGGCCATAAACAGACATCAGGCTCCCCGCTACTGATGCTGCAATAATTGACTGGCGCCTCAGTCTAAATAAATTATTAACCAATTCCTTTTAAGGTCATTTCTAATCAAATCATTTTCAAAAAGGGGTCTTGATCAAAGACAAGTTATAAGCAAGGGTGTTTTCAAAACACAAGTGATCTTTCTAAAATAGGAAATGTTATTAAGATCAGGGTCCCAAAGAGATAATTCAGGTTAATGTGGGGTATCAAGTTCTCATTATTCATCAAGGGACTATTGGAGTATAATCATGTGGTTGTAAGGTGATATTACATGAAAAAGGTAATTCAAGTGTTAAGGGTATTATTGGAATCCAAAGTCATGATCACAAGGGGTGATAAGGTAATTCAATCCTAAATAAACGGTAATTCAACGTTCACAGGGTATACAATTACAAAGCAAGTATAAAGGAAGAGTTTCACTTGCCTGGATAAAGCTTACTGCACTCTTGTATAGATGCTTCTAGGGGTTCCTTGCCTGGCCTCCTACTTGCACCTATAATTAGTAGTATCCTCGTCACTAACTACCCTTTCGCGTATAAATATACATATATATATATATATAATATATACATATATATACAATATACACTTAAACTTAATTAAAACAAGTAACATAATCATCAAGTAATGCACATAACAAGTAAAGCATGGCATTTAGTTACTTAACTTATATTACTTAATATCTCTAATTATTCCTATATCAATTAAGCATTTAATCAAGTAGCACATAAGGTCTAAGACCAATACCTCCTAACCATACTCTAATGACCTCAAATTAACAAATTAATAGTAAGGCACACTTGTGCCTCACCTCCCAAGACTTACAAGTGAAGTGCAACCTAAGTGACTCACTAGTATGCTTACCTTGGCGACACTTGGGTGCCTTGGTAAAGAATGCATCTACACTAAGTGAATTGACTTAAACTAACTTGCACTCTCTAATATGACTTAAAACTAACTCATGGACTCAATATGAGGTCAAGGCCTCACTGATGACACACTCAAATGCAATGCATCCTAAGTTGGTACTAGAATGTGACTCCATGTGTGACACTTGTGTTCTTTAGTGGAAATGAGGCATCTCCACTTAAGGTATTGACTCTAAACCAATTTCTAAAGGTTAACACAATCTTAAACTAATACTATGAAGTGGTGTGACTCAATGGTCTTGCCTATATGGGTCCTTAAAACTAGTGTACCAAAGTGACCATTCTGCCTTGGCAGTTTGGCACCTCTTGGGGGTTTTGGCAAAAACAAGTGTTTCCACTATGTGCCTTGGTGAAATTGTGACTCTACTGGGTACTTAAGACTTAAATCTAAGTTGTGCACTTGGAATGACACTAAGGCCTTGCTCAGGCCTCCTTGGGCCTCTAAACAAAGTTGGCACAGAGCACCCTGCTCTGCTGTGGGGACTGCCATGAACTTAACAACTTGAGACTTACTAAACTCACTCACTACACCAATACAATGACTCAAATAGCTTCCTAATACTTCCCTAAGTTCAACTAAATCAAGGCCCCATGAGGGCCTCATCAATGACAAGGTGTTAACCACTCAAGGATACAATTAATCTCAAAGTGCCCTGTTCTGGGGTGTACTCTGAAATTTGTGTGTGCATCTATGTAAATGATTGTTTTTATGACTTTTATGGCTACTGGAGACTTGTATACATCAAGTCCCAACTCCAGGAGACTTGGGCCTATGAGGGCCTAAGCATGACACACCTATTTCTCATGGTTTCTAAGGTGCAAAAATCTGCCATGGTGTGTGTGTGACTCCTTCCACCTTAACTCCCTTCCAATCACCAAATACCAACAAACCAAACCACAAAACCTAACCTACAATGTACATATATCTACTGACTATTCACACAAAGCAAGATATCACAAAATCCAACCTCATATAAGCGTAAAACCGAGGCATTTATAGAGGTAAAACAGAGCAGAATTTCAGGGAGCATATATGAGCAAACTTTCGAGTATATCAACATGGTATTCACATAATAGCTACTGATTACTACTAGATATCATCATACACACCATAAACTATCATTTTAACACTTAGAACATGGCATGCACTACTCAAAAATCACATACAAAACTAAATTTCAAAGCTTAACACTCGGTTTTCAAATAACTCAACATGCATCACTAGAGCTTCTCATACATAGCTTTATCTCATCATATAACATCAAAATACTAGCATGCAAGGGCTGAAATTACACAAAACTCTTACCAAAGCATCACACCCTTCGAATATGCAAGAAACCAAACTCAAAACCATCAAAACTTCAAAGAAAACAACCATTCCCTCGGCTCTCTTTGAGTTCATTGCCGAGGGTGATGAATCAAGTGCTTTTTGGCTAAAATGAGATGTAAAACCTCACCAAAAACACATCAAGATCATCATATAGGAACCTCCAAAATGGTGACTCTAAATCCATAAGGATCAAAGCCCCATTTCGGCTCCAACTAACACATGCAACAAGAATCTAACCTCGAAATGGAAGGTTCAAGCTTGAATGGTGTAGAGCTTGTCTTGGCAAAGCTTGAAATGTTGAAACAATGGAAGAAAATGGTGGAGAGGGGCTGGTTTTTGGGTTCAGCCGAGAGGGAGAGAAGAGAGTAGAGAGAAATGAGAGAAATGAGAGAGAGTGGAGTGAGATGAGGGTTTTGGTGGGTGAAAGAGGGTGTGACAAGTGGAGCTATATGCTTGCTTTGACCCCTCTTTTGACTAGAAAAGTGGTAGTGGGTGTAGAAATGACTAGCTTGTCCTTTCCTCTAGTATTGGTGTAAAATGCATGCAAGGGTAATGTAGTCTTTTGATAATTAATAAAAGTGTGATTAAAAGAGTATTAAAAGAATGAGTTTTAATAAATAAAGTACAAATCGATAAATCATGAAATTAATATCACAAATAATATGAGATTTTAGAAGTTTAATAAAATAGTTTTCACAAATTTTGGACAAGAAATGAATTTTAAAAGAAATATTACAAGTAGAGCTCTAATAGTCACATTTCACATAAATATAAAACACGAGTATAATACACGTAAAATCTCGAGAAGAATATATACACCAAACGCTATTTTACAAGTTAAAGTTTATCGGCTACTCGCAATTTATCAATATCACTAAATCGCATATATCTCTATTATTATTTAATCGGGTAACGGCAACGATCACATTTATTAATAAAAAGCCAAAACCGTCGCAACTAGTAATATTATTTAATCGCGTAGCGAGAATTATTCGCCAAAAGTCATATAAGTACATTATAACGACATACGAAAGTCATGTAACGATAAACGAGTCAAATTCACATAGTTTGGCAATTAAAACACGAAATTTAATATATCACCAAAATGAAATACTATAATATATATATAAGTCAAATATTACAGGCGTTACATCCTTCCCCCCTTAAAAGGATTCTGACCCCAGAATCTAAGTAAACAAATGAGGATACTTATCTAACATATCACTTTCTAATTCCCACGTTGATTCTTCAACCTTGGGATTCCTCCACAAAACTCTAACTAAAGGAACTGTCTTATTCCTTAACACCTTATCTTTTCTATCTAGAATGCTAACCGGTTGCTCGATATAAGACAAATCGGGTTCTATTTCAACTGGTTCATTCTCTATAATGCACTTGGTGTCGGGGTTGAACTTCTTAAGCAATGAGACATGGAAAACATTGTGAACGTGCTGCATTTGAGGCGGTAAGGCTAGTTCGTACGCCACTTTCCCAATCCTGCTTAAAATCTCAAAAGGACCAATGAATCTTGGACTCAGTTTCCCTTTCTTTCCGAATCTTGCTATTCCTTTCCATGGTGACACTTTCAACAGAACAGCTTCTCCAATTTCGAACTCTACATCTTTTCTGTGCGGGTCAGCATACTTTCGTTGTCTATCTTGAGCTGCAATCAATCTTCTTCGAATCACCTCTACTGCTTCTTTTGTTTGCTGGATCAATTCTGGACCAATTACTTTTCTTTCTCCAACTTCATCCCAATATATCGGAGATCTACACTTCCTTCCATAAAGAGCTTCGTACGGGGGCATTCCAATGCTGGCATGATAACTGTTATTATACGAAAACTCAACCAAAGGCAAATGCTCGTCCCAATTTCCTTTGAAGTCTAAAGTGCAAGACCTTAACATGTCTTCGATAGTTTGAATTGTACGCTCGCTTTGTCCGTCCGTTTGTGGATGATAGGCAGTACTCATCTTGAGTCGAGTTCCCAAATGTTCTTGAAATTGCTTCCAAAATCTTGAGTTAAAACGAGGGTCTCGATCTGACACAATAGATACTGGAACTCCATGACGAGTAACAATCTCTTTCAAATACATGTGAATCAGCTTGTCCATTGAGAATCTCTCGTTAATTGGCAGAAAATGAGCCGACTTGGTCAACCGATCAATTATTACCCAAATAGCATCATGATTAGATTTCGTCCTTGGCAATCCGACTATAAAGTCCATTGCAATGTGCTCCCACTTCCATTCTGGTATTTCTAACGGCTGTATCAATCCACTTGGCTTCTGATGTTCAGCTTTTACCCTTTGACAAGTGTAGCATTTACTAATCCATTGAGCAATTTCCTTCTTCATATCTGGCCACCAAAAGTTTTGCTTCAAGTCTTGGTACATTTTTGTGCTTCCGGGGTGAATAGAAAATTCTGAATTGTGAGCATCCTTCAAAATTTCATTCTTCAATTCCTCCACATTTGGTATCCAAATTCTTGATGAAAACCTCAAGATTCCTTGGTTATCTTTCTGTGTACAAATTTCTTCTCCGGTTAACTCATTCATCTTTTCATTCATCACTTCTTCTTGGCACTTCTTTATCTTCTCTATCAATTTAGGCTGAAAAGTCATGGTATGAATCATTTCTGTAGGTGCACTAGGAGCTCGAATTTCAATTCCCATCTTCTCAAATTCCTGTGATAGTTCTTGAGCCATGGTCAGCATATTCAACCTTTCTTTGCGACTTAACGCATCTGCTACTACGTTCGCCTTTCCGGGATGATAGTTAATCATGCAGTCGTAGTCTTTAATCAATTCCAACCATCTTCGCTGCCTCATGTTCAACTCTTTTTGCGTGAAAATGTACTTCAAGCTTTTGTGATCCGTGAATATTTCACACTTCTCGCCATAAAGATAGTGTCTCCAAAGCTTTAAAGCAAACACAATTGCTGCCAATTCCAAGTCATGAGTCGGATATCTTTGTTCGTGTGGCTTGAGTTGTCTTGACGCGTAGGCTATCACTTTCCCGTGTTGCATTAAAACACAACCTAGTCCTTTGTACGACGCATCACTGTAGATAACAAAATCTCCTTGATCATCTGGCAAAGCTAGAACTGGAGCGGTGACTAACTTCTGTTTCAACTCTTGAAAGCTCTTTTCACATTTGTCGGTCCATTCAAACTTTTCATTCTTCCGAGTCAATCTTGTCAACGGTACTGCAATCTTCGAGAAATCTTTCACGAACCTTCGATAATATCCGGCCAATCCCATGAAACTTCTAACTTCAGTTGGGGTCTTTGGCCTCTCCCAATTCATCACAGCTTCTATCTTTGCTGGATCCACTCGAATACCTTCACTTCCAACAATATGCCCTAAAAACTGCACTTCTCGTAGCCAAAATTCACATTTTGAGAACTTTGCATACAACTTCTCCTTTCTTAATGTTTCCAAAGCTATCCTCAGGTGTTCAGCGTGTTCCTCTTCAGATTTCGAGTATATGAGAATATCGTCGATGAATACAATGACGAACTTGTCTAAATACTTCTTGAATACACGGTTCATCAAATCCATGAAGGCGGCTGGTGCGTTTGTCAATCCGAATGCCATAACTAGAAACTCGTAATGCCCATACCGAGTTCTAAAAGCGGTCTTTGGAATGTCTTCCGGCTTAATCTTCAATTGGTGATATCCCGAACGCAAGTCAATCTTCGAAAAGTAAGTTGCTCCTTTGAGTTGATCAAATAAGTCGTCGATTCGAGGCAAAGGATACCTATTCTTGATTGTCAGCTTGTTCAATTCTCTATAGTCGATGCACAATCTCATGCTTCCGTCCTTTTTCTTCACAAAAAGAACTGGAGCTCCCCACGGGGATACACTCGGCCTTATAACTCCTTTGTCTAACAATTCTTGCAATTGCTTGGCCAACTCCTTCATTTCTGCTGGCGCCATTCGATACGGTTGCTTTGAAACTGGTTCCGTGTCGGGTGCTAAGTCGATAGAAAACTCAATTTGACGGTCGGGAGGCAATCCAGGAAGATCGTCAGGAAATACATCAAGAAATTCATTAACTATCGGAATGCTTTCTATGTTCGGCGTCTCTTTAGATCTATCAATTACATGAGCCAAATAACCTTCACAACCTTGCCTTAACAACTTCTTAGCTTCAATTATCGTCAAGAATGTCTTAGCTTGTTTCTGCCCTTTAAACTCTACTTTCTTGCCTTGAGGAGACTTAAGGATTATCTTCTTCTTCTTACAGTCTATTTGAGCACCATTTTCTGCTAACCAATCCATACCTAATATAACATCAAACTCTCCTAATCGAAAAGGTATAAGAGAAGCAGGAAAACTAAAGCCAGAAATCTCTATAGTACATCGGGGGCAAATACTTCTAATAGATACTTGTTCTTGATTAGCAACAATGATAGATAAGGGTTCAACTAATGGTTCAATTGCACAATTCAACTTGCCAACAAAAGATTCAGATATGAAAGATCTAGTAGCTCCAGAATCAAATAGCACTTTAGCATGGTTGTTGTTGACAGAAAGCGTACCTGCCACAACCTCAGAACTCTGAATAGCATCTTTGATATTCATGTTGAATGTCCTTCCTTGAGCCGGATAAGAGGGATGGTAAACAGGAGTTGCAGACTCAAAGACTTGAGTAGAAGGTAGTTGCAGAATCGGAGCAGAAGATGTCATTCCTTGATTGTAAGAGGTAGCTGCCAATTGCATCAACTTGTTGGTTCCAGGAGCTTTACAATCCCTTGACATGTGACCGGTCTTTCCACACTTGAAACATGTAACAGAAGGCTTCGAATTCTGGCACTCGTTTGCATAATGACCCTTCGAGTTGCACTTGAAACAGACAATATCAGCCTTATTACAATTTCCAGTGTGCTTCTTGTTGCAGAACTTGCATTCTGAATTTGCTTGTTGACTCCTTTGACCACTCGGTCCTTGAATCTTCCTCACATACCTATTATCACCTTTCTTGAATCCTCGGGGACCTCCTTGATTCTGAACTCCAAACTTCTTGAATTCTTTCCACTTTGGCTCCCCTGAGCCGAACCTTCACCTTTACTCACAAAATTTCTCTTCTTGTTATCCTTCTCCTTCTGGTTCTGATCACTTTCTCCTTCTATCACCATTGCCTTCTGGACCACTTCAGCATATGTGGCTAATTCAAAAGCAGCCACTCTGCTTCGTAGCCAAGGCTTCAATCCTTGTTGAAATCTCTTCGCTCTTTTCTCGTCCGTGTCCACATAATCTCCCACGAACCTTGCCAATTCTGTAAATTTCTTCTCATATTCCCCAACAGTCATTCCCTCTTGCTTCAATTCAAAGAACTTCAACTCCATCTGAGTTTGCATATACCTTGGAAAGTACTTGTCTAGAAATATCCTCTTGAATCTATCCCAAGCAATAACCTCACCTTCTTCTAAAGCACGGGCTGACTCCCACCAGTAATTCGCTTCGTCTTTCAGAAAATATGACGCATACTCAACCTTCTTATTATCAGTTACAACAGCCAAGGTGAAAGCCTTCTCCATCTCCTTTAGCCAGGATTGAGCTTCAACAGGGTCTTGAGTTCCTCGGAACTCGGGTGGTTTCACAGCTTGAAAGATTTGAAAGTAGTAGGTGGTGGTGGTGCTTGTTGTTGTTGCTGGAGTTTGTTGAAGTAATTGTTGTTGTTGAGCAAGGGTAACAGATTGTTGGTGAAGAAGTTGCATAAGTTGAGCCAAGGTTGGTGGTGGTTCTTCGGTATTTTCATTGGTGGTGTTGCGGGTTCTTCGAGGAGGCATGATTCTGAATGTAGACAAGAAAAGCTTATTCACAGTTCAATATATGCATACAAGTTATATCAAAGGGAATATTGGGTACAAAGGTATTATTCAAGAGTTATTCACATGGTAACGGTTTATGGTAATTATTATGGCATCATGGTATGTGTGTATTATTAGAGTCTAAGGTATCACATTGCAAAGGTATAATTATTCGGTCAAAGTCATATCATGGTATATTGGAAAGTTTAAACATGATCAAGTTCTAAAGGTTTAACATGGCAATTTCTGTCTAAGCATGGTACACGGGTAATGACAAAATGAGATAAATAGTCAAAGTGCGAGATTAAACATTAGTTCAAATGATAAGTACGGAACAGTACGGACGGAATAAAGTGCAAATAAAAGTCTTCCCGAAACAATCCGGGGGTACAAAGTACGAATGGAAAGTCAAAGTACGGATAGCATGATAATAAAGATAAATAGACTAAGGAATAGTCTAGGGGGATGGTGATGATGCTGGTGAAGCTGATGGACTGGCAACTGGCTCACGGAGACTGCTAATCACACGGCGGAGCTCGTCAGTAATGGCGGTCAAAGTGATACGGCTCTCACGCTCGCGGTAGGGTGGAATAGCTGCCAAACGGTCCTCGGCCATGCGAATGATCTCCTCGACCCTAGCAATCAAACGGGGACGGTTGCCCTCATCATCAAAGTCCTCACGGTACAGCTGTCAATCCGGTGCTGGAGAATCGTGTTCTGGCCCTCGAGTCGGTCAGTAAGTCTCACCATCTGCTCGTAAAGCGGGAACGGAAACAGTAGTCGGGAATCCGGGGACTAGAAGATGACGATGCCTGCCACAGTATTATATATATACGCGGTTATAGTCAAAAGGGTGAGAAAACTTAAAAGATTCTAACGCCCCAAGTCCCACATGATCTAAGTTCATCTTAACCTCTAAATCCTATCTTATATTCATTATCCTATGTGTTCAGTGACTCAAACCTGTCGCTCTGATACAACTGTGACGGACCAACTTAAATAACCGACTAAAGCATGCATATCGATAAATATAATTAAACTACAGAGTTATAAATATTAATCTACAAGTCTAAATCCACACTCCCGGAATCACCAGGAATGAGTATGACACAACAACTAAAGTTATTACAACCCAATAGAAATCCAAATTAAAACTAGTCATTACTACAAGTTTTAATCCCAAAAGTTCAAAGAAATTAACTAGGGAACTACGAGTTCCCAACCTGTCCCATCATACGGCGGAAAGCAATCCCGTTGCCTGAGGTGGATTTACTTGCGGTCTGCTTGAAACGGGCCATTCTCGGTTTCACTGAAGGTTATAACAACAACAATATAATGAGCATAACGCTCAGCAAGTGAAAGCAGTAATAAAACAGTTCACAATTTGCAATATAATAAAGTGCAAAAGCATCAACAGATATCACAAGGTATAATAAACACAGTAAAGGTGCAATGTGGGATATCAATTTATTGGAATTGGAAACACACAGCGCTACGAGCATTGGGGGGTGATCAGCCCACACCAAGCTCCGAACCACATAAAGTGATTCAACCAGGGAGGATCCTCGGCACACATTGGCCATAAACAGACATCAGGCTCCCCGCTACTGATGCTGCAATAATTGACTGGCGCCTCAGTCTAAATAAATTATTATCCAATTCCTTTTAAGGTCATTTCAAATCAAATCATTTTCAAAAAGGGGTCTTGATCAAAGACAAGTTATAAGCAAGGGTGTTTTCAAAATACAAGTGATCTTTCAAAAGGAAATGTTATTAAGATCAGGGTTCCAAATGAGATAATTCAGGTTAATGTGGGGGTATCAAGTTCTCATTATTCATCAAGGACTATTGGAGTATAATCATGTGGTTGTAAGGTGATATTACATGAAAAAGGTAATTCAAGTGTTAAGGGTATTATTGGAATCCAAAGTCATGATCACAAGGGGTGTGATAAGGTAATTCAATCCTAAATAAACAGTAATTCAACGTTCACAGGGTATACAATTATAAAGCAAGTATAAAGGAAGAGTTTCACTTGCCTGGATAAAGCTTACTGCACTCTTGTATAGATGCTTCTAGGGGTTCCTTGCCTGGCCTCCTACTTGCACCTATAATTAGTAGTATCCTCGTCACTAACTACCCTTTCGCGTATAAATATACATATATATATATAATAATATATACATATATATACAATATACACTTAAACTTAATTAAAACAAGTAACATAATCATCAAGTAATGCACATAACAAGTAAAGCATGGCATTTAGTTACTTAACTTATATTACTTAATATCTCTAATTATTCCTAAGTCAATTAAGCATTTAATCAAGTAGCACATAAGGTCTAAGACCAATACCTCCTAACCATACTCTACTGACCTCAAATTAACAAATTAATAGTAAGGCACACTTGTGCCCCACCTCCCAAGACTTACAAGTGAAGTGCAACCTAAGTGACTCACTAGTATGCTTACCTTGGCGACACTTGGGTGCCTTGGTAAAGAATGCATCTACACTAAGTGAATTGACTTAAACTAACTTGCACTCTCTAATGACTTAAAACTAACTCATGGACTCAATATGAGGTCAAGGCCTCACTGATGACACACTCAAATGCAATGCATCCTAAGTTGGTACTAGAATGTGACTCCATGTGTGACACTTGTGTTCTTTAGTGGAATGAGGCATCTCCACTTAAGGTATTGACTCCAAACCAATTTCTAAAGGTTGACACAATCTTAAACTAATATTATGAAGTGATGTGACTCAAAGGTCTTGCCTATATGGGTCCTTAAAAACTAGTGTACCAAAGTGACCATTCTGCCTTGGCAGTTTGGCACCTCTTGGGGGTTTTGGCAAAAACAAGTGTTTCCACTATGTGCCTTGGTGAAATTGTGACTCTACTGGATACTTAAGACTTAAATCTAAGTTGTGCACTTGGAATGACACTAAGGCCTTGCTCAGGCCTCCTTGGGCCTCTAAACAAAGTTGGCACAGAGCACCCTGCTCTGCTGTGGGGACTGCCATGAACTTAACAACTTGAGACTCACTAAACTCACTCACTACACCAATTCAATGACTCCAATAGCTTCCTAATACTTCCCTAAGCTCAACTAAATCAAGGCCCCATGAGGGCCTCATCATGACAAGGTGTTAACCACCCAAGGATACAATTAATCCCAAAGTGCCCTGTTCTGGGGTGTACTCTGAAATTTGTGTGTGCATCTATGTAAATGATGGTTTTTATGACTTTTATGGCTACTGGAGACTTGTATACATCAAGTCCCAACTCCAGGAGACTTGGGCCTATGAGGGCCTAAGCATGACACATCTATTTTCATGGTTTCTAAGGTGCAAAAATCTGCCATGGTGTGTGTGTGACTCCTTCCACCTTAACTCCCTTCCAAACACCAAATACCAACAAACCAAACCACAAAACCTACCTACAATGTACATATATCTACTGACTATTCACACAAAGCAAGATATCACAAAATCCAACTCATATAAGCGTAAAACCGAGGCATTTATAGAGGTAAAACAGAGCAGAATTTCAGGGAGCATATATGAGCAAACTTTCGAGTATATCAACATGGTATTCACATAATAGCTACTGATTACTACTAGATATCATCATACACACCATAAACTATCATTTTACACTTAGAACATGGCATGCATTACTCAAAATCACATACAAAACTAAATTTCAAAGCTTAACACTCGGTTTTCAAATAACTCAACATGCATCACTAGAGCTTTTCATACATAGCTTTATCTCATCATATAACATCAAAATACTAGCATGCAAGGGCTGAAATTACACAAACTCTTACCAAAGCATCACACCCTTCGAATAGCAAGAAACCAAACTCAAAACCATCAAAAACTCAAAGAAAACAACCATTCCCTCGGCTCTCTTTGAGTCATTGCCGAGGTGTGATGAATCAAGTGCTTTTTGGCTAAAATGAGATGTAAAACCTCACCAAAAACACATCAAGATCATCATATAGGAACCTCCAAAATGGTGACTCTAAATCCATAAGGATCAAAGCCCCATTTCGGCTCCAACAACACATGCAACAAGAATCTAACCTCGAAATGGAAGGTTCAAGCTTGAATGGTGTAGAGCTTGTCTTGGCAAGCTTGAAATGTTGAAACAATGGAAAAGAAAATGGTGGAGAGGGGCGGTTTTTGGGTTCAGCGAGAGGGAGAGAGAGAGAGAGAGAGAGAGAGAGAATGAGAGAATGAGGAGAGTGGAGTGAGATGAGGGTTTTGGGGGTGAAAGAGGGTGTGACAAGTGGAGCTATATGCTTGCTTTGACCCCTCTTTTGACTAGAAAAGTGGTAGGTGGTGTGTAGAAATGACTAGCTTGTCCTTTCCTCAAGTGTTAGTGTTAAATGCATGCAAGGGTAATGTAGTCTTTTGATAATTAATAAAAGTGTGATTAAAAGAGTATTAAAAGAATGAGTTTTAGTAAATAAAGTACAATCGATAAATCATGAAATTAATATCACAATAATATGAGATTTTAGAAGTTTAATAAAATAGTTTTCACAAATTTTGGACAAGAAATGAATTTTAAAAGAAATATTACAAGTAGAGCTCTAATAGTCACATTTCACATAAATATAAAACACGAGTATAATACACGTAAAATCTCGAGAAGAATATATACACCAAACGCTATTTTACAAGTTAAAGTTTATCGGCTACTCGCAATTTATCAAATATCACTAAATCGCATATATCTCTATTATTATTAATCGGGTAACGGCAACGATCACATTTATTAATAAAAGCCAAAAACCGTCGCAACTAGTAATATTATTTAATCGCGTAGCGAGAATTATTCGCCAAAAGTCATATAAGTACATTATAACGACATACGAAAGTCATGTAACGATAAACGAGTCAAATTCACATAGTTTGGCAATTAAAACACGAAATTTAATATATCACCAAAATGAAATACTGTAATATATATATAAGTCAAATATTACAGGCGTTACAATAAGATTCGTTTCCAAGGACTAAATTTATTTTCGCAAAAACTTAATTTCTAATTCATCGAATTGACCAAACGATAGCTTTGAGATGATTTTATTTAATCTAATTTAACATTT